>NW_027504809.1:0-20722 GCF_021521415.1 Bidens hawaiensis | reverse complement strand
ATAATGAAAATTCATTTTTGCTGGTAATGAAAAAAAAACTAATATAATAATAAATTTTACGTAAAAGAACAAATGGTTTTGATCACTAAATTAAATTTGTGATCCTTTCAAATTTTGCCCGTGCACAAAACAAGAAATTTTACTTATAATAAAGACGGTACGTCTAATAAACAACAAAACATCTCAACTTACATAATTGATATACTAATTTTCTATTTTACTGGCTAACTCAAATTTTATGTTCTACACCTAGTTTACTTCTAAAATTACCACATATGTAGTTCACACGATTTGAACTCACAAGTCACAACTAGTTAATTAGGGAACACACCATTCTACGACCAAAATTGTATTTAGGCAAACCAATTTTTCAATAGTGAAATGGTTTTGGACAAAAGAAGAATGCCGTTGGAAGCCAGGAGCTACTACTCAAATCCAGATACCATGCCGGACCTCAATGAAAACCCCGCACCAACAAGGTCACGTTGAAAAGACAAGATGCCAACCTTATCGACATAAACCAAAAGGATATGGCCGAGACACTTAGCAAATACACGGGAAAATCATGTGAACTGCATATGTGAAGCAACAACAAGATACGGTGAAGCATATATGCATGGCCAGTAATTGGAGACGTTTAATTGCCCCCGTGACAATTTGACCGACCGGATGTTAGAAGTAAATATTAAAACAAAAAACGAATACCTACCGACAAACAAATTAGTCGTCACGCCGAATTTGTTATGAAATATCCAGGTGCCCCCATGATTTGTTATGAAAGTCGTTGATGTCGCACATTTTACTCCCAAAAACTGTCGGAGCCGCCTAATTAGAAAAGGACATTAACAAAATTTGTAATAAAGCCGACATTTTGGATTTCTTTATTCTAAAATGAAATTTTGAAAATTTTCCCCTAAAAAGAAATGGTATAAATGTCACTTACACCTATTCAATTAGCTATGTAAGTTACGAAATGATATATCGGTCACTTGCACCACTCAAAAGGGTTACGACGCATCTTATTACCCACTTACTTTTCTCTTTATTGCATTGGTATCTTTTGAAAACTTATTTATAAAGGTAGTATATAATAAAATAAAAACCTGAGCCAAAATGAAGTGAACACTTATCAATTATCATGCCTTTCTATTTTAACTTTTTTGTTTAATTATTCATTAGGATGATACGGCTGACTTGTCATAATCTAACATGGGTTTCACATGCCAGCAGGTCAACTCTCTTTGCATTCTTTATGGATTCATAATTGCCAATCTAAATTATACAAGGTTTATTTAGTTTTCACATGTTACTCCCTTCAAGAAATGAGAAGATAATAATAATAATAATAATAATAATAATAATAATAATAATAATAATAATATTGGTTTATTCATTTCTCTTGTAAAGAATTGAAAAACTATTAAATGGTGTGACATGTTTTTGTGGTCTAATTAAAAAAAAAGGGAAAAAGAAATGACATGTGCTAATCGTTTTTCAATGTAAGAGTTGATGACGAGGCTATGTGTTATACCTGCGTGGTAATGGTGTAAAGATAATATATCAGGTGTCGTGTGTGGTGAGTGTGGTGCTCATTCTGTCAGTCACTCACTTTCAGATATGTTACACAAGGTTGTACATATGTTGTGGAGGCTTCTACACGAAATTCTAATTTTATTAGAAAAAAGAATAGTGAGTGTCATTCAAAAATATAAATAGTGAGCGACGGGCATACATATTTGAGTGCTGGAGAAGTATAATTTGACGCGGAGGTAAAAGTAAGTTGTGATTGATGTGTATTGTACATAGCTTGCCAACGATTGAATGTAATGCTTATATAAAGTACTTGAAAAACATCGACATTTAATATAGTCGAATCTTTTCTTATCCAAAACAAGAAGAAAAACTATATCATCAAAAAATTGACATCTAAAATAGTCGAATCTTTGCTTATCCAAAACTAAAAGAAAAACCATATCAACGAACGTACTTCAAACTTATCATACCGTCATAATACAACCACTTGAGAATATGGTCCTGATTTTTCGTTGTCGTTCTCTATACTCCCAGATAGAGGTGCACAACCGGTTTTTTTTTTTAAAAACCGGTTCGGATATTAACCGGACCGGTTTTTTTTTTGCCCGGAAAAAAACCGGTTCGGTTAATAACCGGACCGGTTAATAACCGGTTTTTTTGCTGTCAAAACCCTAACCGGTCTAACCGGTTAGGACCGGTTTAGAAACCGGTTAGAACCGGTTAATAAACCGGTTTTTTTATTAACCGGTTTTTTTTATTAACCGTTTTTTTTTTTTTTTTTTAAATTTCGCGGTTTCAAATACGAATATTTGTTTTTTATATTTTGTACTTAATGAAGACCATTATTTTTTCACAGTATAAACAAACCGGTAACTACAAGGCAAAACGGTAACTACAAGGCAAAACGGACTGACCGAAGCCATTCTTTGCTTTCGTTGTTAGGGTTCTTTGCTTGGAAGATGAGTATGAGTGTGTGTTGGTGAATGTGTTTTCAACAAACCAAAGATTAAAAACACATAACTTTCATTTATAGTTTTTACATTAAATCGTTATCGCATATTCGTAACTCAAAAATACAAACATTAAATCATTAACACTGAAGAAATCTCTGCCAAGAACTGTTGTTCATGATTTAACTCAAAAATACAAACATTAAATCGTGAACTAGCAGATGCTCCTGTTGTTCCCAATCGCAGTTTGTTCATGATTTGCCTCCATGTTTGCTGTTTCTTTAACTAAATTAGAAAAATCCAAATCAACAAGTAAATAAGAGCACATATTAGGAAAAAGAATGCTTAGACACGATTACATGAACAACTTGCTGTTTCTTACTCATGATTTGCCTCCATGTTTGCTGTTTCTTTAACTAATTTTCTTCGCTACCCGATCCCGAGCTATTTCTTAGGTAATCGTCGTACGCGGCTTCTTCATCGGTCATTGGTTGAGTGTATCCTTCATTGACCTCGTCTTCATACAAGCCCGCTTCATACTCCATTTCCCCCTCGAGTGAGCGTTGATGTTGTGCCCTATCTAAAGAGTCCAAGTAATCCTTGTAGCAAATCGACATCTCTATAGCTGGTGCAGTGAGTCGAGTCCTCCTAATCGATATAACCCTGCCAGAAACAGAAAAAGCAGACTCCGAAGCTACCGTGGAAGCTTGGACCGTTAGTAAATCTTTGGCCATGGCGGCGAGGATCGGAAACTCATCCTCCTTACCTCTCCACCAAGCCAGCAAATCAAGACTTCTAAATTCATCCGGAGTCATGTGTTTCACAAAGTTGGTACCACCATACCTTCCAAGTTCACTGCTTGGGGTGTTTACCTTTTGACGTTTACCGGCGTCTTCCCAAATCATGTAGTACATCCCCATTTCAAGGTCGGTTTGGGATTGGGATTGGGCAACAGCTCTTAACGAGTCATGAATTTGGGAAGACGACCCGTATTTTGTAAGGTAGACATCATACATGTTTGACAAGGTGGTGTTGAAAGCATTCTTTAAAGTTTGGCTATAATATGGGTTTTGATCGTCGTTTAACCCTAGCTCATCACAAATTTTTTCTATTAAAGCTTCAACACCACCAACATTGATGCAAGGGTTTAACGCAGCAGCACATGTCAAAACAGCGGGTAGTTCTTGAAAATATTTTCTAAATTTTTCTTTCATTTTTACACCCATATCAAAATAAGGTGCACCCCTACAATGAAGTTCACTCAACTTTGTGCACATGACAGCAATTTTTGGTAAAGCAATGGGGCTTGTTGGATAGTAAACCCCGGATAAACTAGTTGTGCAAGATTTAAAAATTTGAAGGACCTCCGTAACGATCTCAATCAATAACCAGTTTCTAGGATCGTACGGTGCACATTTACCCCTACTTGACAAAATTTGATGAAACGCAATTAATGATTCTTTTTGTTGGATGGCTTTCTCAAACATATTACAAGTCGAGTTCCATCTTGTTGGACAATCCCAATTTGGCCCCAACCATTGACAATTAGCTTCTACACAAAATTTTTTGTATCTTGAAAATGTTTTATTGTTGCTAAAAACATCTCGTAACATTCTTTTAAAATTGTTTCTTTGCGTTTCGATCACGTTTAACCCATCTTGCACGGCCAAGTTGATAATATGTGCAATGCATCGGCTATGAAAAAACGCTCCATCACAAATAGGTTTATACTTTAATTTTAAATGGCCAACCGCGGCCGTATTGTTGGACGCGTTATCAAACGAAATTGAAAAGATTTTATGTTCAATCTTGTATTGTCGAATGACTTTATCCAAGATTTGAAAAATATTTCTACCCGTGTGCGGGTAATCAAACAATTGAAACGCAACGGTTCGTTTCATCATTTGCCACGACTCGGGGTCAACCCAATGAGCCGTCACACAAATGTATGAGTCGGGCGAACCATGAGGTACCGACCACACATCCGTTGTTAAGTTTACACCAGTTTGTAAGTTTGAAAAGTATGAAATTAGTTCGGATTTAGCGTTTTTCCATGCTTTAAGACAATCTCTTCTAAGGGTCGAACGACTTACGTGTTGGTAGCGTGGTTGAACATAGTTTTGCATCATCTCCGTGAATTGAGGGTTGTCGAAGTGGTTGAAAGGAAGTGTTTGTTGAATCACAAAGTTTGAAAACTGTTGACGTACCGCTTCAACGTCGTACGTAAACACCGCTCCTTGATTCGTCATCTCCGGCTGCGAACTACTTCCCGATTCGTCCTTCAAGGCCTTGCAAAAGGGCCTTTGTACATGCGCTTTTAAAGTGGAGTTTGCATCTTTGCCATAAAACTTCAAACAATGTTTGCATCGAGCTTTTTGGCTACCGTTAGACATTTCGCATAGGTCGAAATGTTGCCAAACATCATGGTTTCGTTTCGTGGGGATGACCCGAACGACCGTTTCTCCCGTGTTCGAGGCACCCATGTTGACGGATGAAGCAGCACTTTGGGAGGCCATGATAATCGACTACGAAATAAGAGTGGTATACTCGAGTATGAAATAAACGACTACGAAATAAGAGCGTATGGAGTGGTAATGTGGTATAATTGAGCGTGAGATAACAAAATAATCGCGTATGAAATAAACGTTTAGAGCGTTTGGAGTTGTATAATCGAGTGTGATCTAACCAATACCCAACCTAAACTATATATAGATGTTTGTGGGGGTAAAATGGTAAAAAAAAAAAAAAAAACGGTCCAAAAACAAAAAAAACGGTCATATAGCCGTTATAAACCGGTTTTTTTTATAAACCGGTTAACCGGTTTTTCCATAACCGGTTAACCGGTTTTTCCATAACCGGTTAATAAAAAAAACCGGTTTTTCCATTAACCGGTTCGTTAACCGGTTTTGGATCTAGAACTTGTAACCGAAAGACGAACCGGCGGTTTGTAAACCGGTCAAACCGGTTTTTAAAAAACCGGTTTTCGTAAAAACCGGTTTCCGGTTTAAACCGGTAAACCGGTTCCCCAACCGGTTTTTTTGGCCATCTCTACTCCCAGACAACACTTTTAGAAAAATCTCGTTTTCAGGTTATAATCTGCTATCAACTAACCACAAAGAGTTTGGTCTAATATATTTGGACCAATTATTGGGACCAATATAGATGTGAAGTTTGTGGGATCAAATGTAACATTATATTGTGAATGGTGCAAAACCAATCATCGGATCCAAACATTGCCCTATAATAAACTAGTGTGAAGTATGCACATGAGATTTCAAAAGGTTGTCTAGTAAAACATAAAAGTGAGTCTAGGATTGGTGGGTTTTTGTGCTTTAAAGCCCCATTTTGAATTTGTGTTTGTTCTTGTCTTTGCACATGTTTTAAACACATAAAAGAAATATTTTCTAAATAGTTTTTATTCATAGTAAACACCATTCATTTGGCCGGACCAAGTGGTTAACGGGATCACTGACTTATGTCATCAGAACCGTCAAGTATTTGTAGTCGTAAGATAATAGAAAATAAGTTAAAATTTCTGAAGTCCTACAAAAGTATGAGGCTGACCTTCTATTTGTAGTTGTGAGATGATAGAACATACGATATGACCCTCAACCAAAAAACTTTAAATTCCACTGCTAATCGTTTATTATTATATAATTATTTTGTAGAAAAGTTAACATTTAAATTGTCATGTGTTTCATGAAATTTAACTATAAATAAATTCTAAAATATCTTTATGTAAAATTAAACACAACAAAAAGTTTGTGAGTCTTTTCCAACATGGTACAGTGATAAGAAACATGAGTTTTTCAATTAAGACGCGAGTTCAGTTCCCACTTATAACACTTTGAAGGAACAAGGGTTTTTGATAAAAGAATATTGGGATCTTTGTGATCTCCGATTCGAACCTAAATGTGTTTGGATTTTTCCACCAGTGGGCTTTTCGACAGGTGGGTTTTCCCTGAAACTGGAGATAACTTGGAGATGCTTAATGTCTCCGTACAACTAGGTTGGGCCAGCTAGCGTGGCCTTTTGCCATTGGCTCATGCTGTACGAAGAACCTAAACATTTTATTTTTGTTGGTGATTAAAAAAAAGTTTGTGAAATCTAAAAATTAGGCCTTAAACTCACCACCATCTAAAAATAATCACGTGTCGGCATATTTTACACTTTAACCCCATATCTTTCACAATACTTCATCTATGCCCTTTTTTATTTTAATCCAAAAAATCAACTAAACTTCATTTGCTTGATATGCTCCTACCCACCCAAACTCATTCTCCTTCTAATTAAAGCCACATGTAACCTCCAATAACCAATCCCAATTCTTTATATTATCATTAGTTAATATATCCAATAATCATAAAACTTATAAACCAAGCAACAAATTAGAATATAGTACTCATAATAGACAAACCATGTTAGATATGATAACATGTCAATTATCAACCAACCAATTGTTGTGTAGAGAATACCATGCTTGCTTGTATATTTATCAATAAGTCACAAGTCACCATTAATTGATCATGTTAGTTATGATATAATCATATTAGTGACATGTAAGCCTTAATTGTCTGTATGGTCGATAAAACAAACCGATTATGTTAGTTATCATACACGGATATAAGTGACATGTCAGTACTAACCATGAAGTAAATAACAACGTTAAGTATACAGAAATCTAAAATTTTACATATTATATACCATTATCTACAATTACACGTACATCAAATGCATCAATCACTTGCACTCACGGCTTACTTGATTGTACTCAAACTATAACTACTTAGGGCAACCAGCTGAGCTTCATTTGCTAGGCTACACACACAAAAGCTACAAACTGGCCCTCCCAAAAAGTATGTAATTAACAAAAACCACAAAAGAATTAAGAAAACTAAAATTAACCCTCTAATAATCAGAAGGTTTAACAAGACTCGCCGGGGACGTACTGACGCCATCCCTCTGGCCGAATCTTGTCGGTAAATCCTACGTGTCACTCCTGAGTCGCCAAATCCTTGGCGGAAATGAATGTTCCGTGAAACCCGTATGGAACCCGGGACGGGAGCTTCACCGTCGCCTCTAGTTCCATCGTCATTGCGTTCACAATTTGTAACTCTGACTTCCATGTTTTTTCGTCGTGGACGAAAGCCAAAATATGACCGTCGTCTTCTTTCATTTCTTCCCCAGGATTTCCATCCCGGGGAAGGAAAAGTGGCTCCCCACCGTATTTCTCATCCCCATAAATAAACTTTTTAGTTTCCCCAGTCGAAAGATCAACTTTCGCGAACCCCGAGACCTTGGGCCACGGCTCGGCGATCGCGAGATACGCGTATTTCGATTTTCGACCGAGGAGTTTTTTATTAACCATCCCCGCCTCCAAGTTAACGTCGTGTTCGGGCGAAATTATCGCCCGACGAGTCGACTTCCCGGTTTTCAAATTAAGCCGAATTTCTGATAAAACGCTTTTCAATTCCTCGTTACATTCGTTAAAAATCGAGTCGGCCGGAGTCATGCACGACCCGATCACAACCACCTCATCGGTTTCTGGTTCCTCCCACGCATTCCACAAATGAAAACAAAAACAATCCGGAACCTCGACCCATTTCATCCCCGCCCCGTTTTCGGCGTACTTATTAAGTACCCCGAACCGCGACACCTTCTCTTTATCGTAAACCACGGGCGACCCGCCTGTAACCATTTCCGACATCTTAAACACGACTTGATGGTCCGGGACCACCACGAAATTTTCGGTTATCGCAAAATCATGAACCATCGTCGGTTTCGATAACTCGATCGCGACGTCTTCGGATTTCGCCCCGTCGGGCGAAAACCGAAAATATTTTAAATAGGGTTTTCTAATGACGTCATAGCTTAAAGCAAACAGCTCACCCGAGACGGGGTCCACTTTCGGGTGAGCAATCATGGTAGATTTCAACTGCCCGTTGAAATCATACCTTCCTGCGGTTTTCAAATCACCCGTACCCGTGACCCGCACGTGGTACGGCAAATCGTCCTCGGACATCGCCAACAACCGGTTATTAAAATAAACCAAACCCGCGTTCGCCACACCGATCCCTTGGGTATGATCGATCAACCCGCACAACCCGCGCGCGTAAAATAATAATAATTTCGCAATCCCGGAATGCCCGTGTAACTCCCCGATCGCCTTTGGGAACACGGGCTTCCCAATGGCTCGTTCCTGAACGAGCCGTTGGGTTTCCGTAAACCGACACGCGTAACTAACCGACCCGTTATCGAACTTTACGGAATAAATCATTCCGTCCCCGTCAAATAAATGATGTCCGGATGTCGGTTCGAATAACGGGTTGGCTCCGTTTCGTAAATAAACTCCGTTAATATACTCCGGCAACGTTCCGGTCACCGGTAAGTTACTCCGTACAGGCTGCTCCGGCACAGGCGAGAAGTTTCCGGCGATCTGCACGTTAGGATCCGCCGTTCTCGGCAAGTTATGTAACTTTTCCCGCGCTTTCAACCCGTCTTCGATTGAATCCAATGCCATTGCTGCAAGCTTCTGAATAAAGTTCCAATTTTTATTTAATTTATTTACTCCGGTCACCGGAAAACTCGCCGGAGCTTCAATTACCGCCGGAGACGACTTAATCGACGGCGTCTGAAGCGCGGAAACGATCGAATTCGAACAATTAGTCGAATTTGATTTGGGTTTTGTACGGCATGTAATAAAACCGGTTTTTGATGAAATTGGGAACTGGGGTTTGGAATTGGACCAAATTGGGGGTGAAATTGAGCAATTGGAAGAAGACATTGGGTGTAATTGAGTGAATCAGAAGTGGGTTTTGAATGGATTGTGAAGATATTGAAGAACGAAGGAATTAGGGTTTTGTGAGTGTGAGTGTGAGTGTGAGTGTGAGTGTGAGTGTGTGTTGGGTTTGAATTTGGGGTGAAAGTGTGGGTTTAAATAGTGGAAGAGTGTGACCACGTGTTGGATGGTGAAGAAAAGATAGTTTCAAGTATTGACGATTATTATTCTTTGGGAGGCAGGTAGGTCACAACAATTTTTGGGTTTATTAAGTAGTATATTCTTTTCTTTTTGTATACTTTTGTTATAAGTTTATTATTTAACGTGCTTAATATTAAAAAGGATTTAGACATACATGAAACTAACTTTATTGTTATTATAGACTTATTATAACCTTGTCTTTTTATCATGTTTGTAGTTTAATCAAACTACAATATAGGTGGTGTTTGGGGTTGCTAATTTTTACCAACTTATAATATATTAATTTTTTGAAAAGTAATAAGGTGTTTGGGATTGCTTATATTGTGAAAAGAAAAGTTTCATAAGTTATACTTTTGTAACTTATTAACTTAATAAAAAGTTATAAAAAAGTAAAATAAGGAATCCCAAAAACCCCTATAGTATATGAAGAATAGTGTTAAAAAACCAAAAGAAGTAGTGCTAATAATAGGCCTCAAACTCGTGACTTGCAACCAAGTTACACACGAGTTTACCACCAGACCGATAAATATTTTTGTTTGTAAACCGCTAATTAAATAAATATATCTATATATTTATTTAAATATATAGAGTTCAGCGTGTCGTACACGGAACCTATTCAGCTCTTAGCTCCCAAAGCTTCGTTTTTAGCAGGATTGGCTTTGCTATTCAAAAGGGGTTGCGGCGCAGCTTGTTGCCCGTTTGCCTGTCACTTTATTGTAATCGTTTTATAGTAAATTATATATTGATGCCTTGATGGGATATCTTATTTTATCTATATATAATAATTTGTATGTCTTAATTAAGTGTGGGTCTAAAGCTCTATTTTCAATTCGCTAGCTCATGGGCCTGCCTTGATGAGGATGGGATGATGAGACGACACTGCTAACCAGTCATATCAGGTAAAATCACAGCTTGTATTTTATAGGTGGGTTAGAAGCGGTTATGATAAAGAAAACACGAGAAAATCAATATTTGAAGTTGAGATCTGTGATAGAAGTGTATGAAGTGTCTATTAGTGTACCACTATTAGAAGATTTATGTATCATATATAAAGTAATAGATGTAAGTGTTTAATGCACTTCGTGTAATTTTCATTTACATGAATTTAGATTTGTATTCAAATTTTAGTGACTGTAGAAGTTCACATAGCTGGTAAATTCGAGGGGGGGGGGGGGGGTGTTCATGTGATCGACGATTTCATCATTGCTGATTGTGGATACTGTAATGGTAAGATAACATACGCTAGGCTAATTAGATTTAAATAAAGTCTCCACGAGGACCAAGGGTTATATGATGAATATACGATGAATGCACACAAAACTAGGGCTTGTAATTATAATTGCTAGTTAATAATTTCTTTCATTCATGTTTACAATTCATTAGAACTGACTTCACTAGAAAATTTAACATTAATGGGAACGGTAATTGTTATACATTCTCGAAAGTATAAAATTACCATACATGTTGGAAAGAAAGAACATAACGAAATCAATTATCCTAAAATAGCAATAGATCCAAACAATAAAATTATGATAACAAAACCTCTTATATGCTTAAATAGAAAACTCTTAAATTAAAAAAGCAATAGCAAAAAATGAATATAGTAAAACTTTCTGTCGAAACACGAAACGAATCATACCTGATCCATGACGATGTTTCCACGGATTTTCGAGATGAACGAACCACGTCTTGATCTTCTTCTTCTGCGGCTGCGCCTGTGACCTGCTATGTTGAGACCTGCAATGGTTTCGGGGGTGTGGAGGCGACTGCTAAGATATCCTGAGGATTTCTTGTTCACAGACACAAAAAGTGGTGGTGGCTCTTACTGAGCATGACCCCATGATAAGGAGGTGGAGACCTCCTTATATAGAGTCTCATGGCCACCATCATGGTACCCTAATGGGCCTAGCCCAGTTAGGGTTACCTCCACAAAACCCCCTCGGCCCAATAACATCGTATTAGTCCATGTAATGAAATAAACCAAACATAATAGATTTAGGGTCGTAGAACCGGGTTTTAGTACCATACCCCTACAAGCCCCCCCAATTCCAGTGTTGCTCCTGGGCGCGCAAGCGTCTAGGTGGAGCGCTGGACTTTATAAGGTGTGAGGCGGTTTTTTCCCTTTTCTTTGGCCTTGTCTTTATTGTCTGAGTTTTGAGAGGCTTTCTTCATGATGGTGACATGTTGTAATAAAAGCCTGCGCGCGAGGCGACTTACAAGCTATAATAATAATGAAGCTCGCGCGTGAGGCGACTTGTCGAGCTATAATAATAGTGGAGCTGGCACGAGAAGCGACTTACGAGCTAAAATAATAATAATGCCTGCGCGCGAGAGGCGTCTTACGAGCTTAGAATAATAAAAGCCTGCGCGCGAGAGGCGTCTTATGAGCTTTGAGAATAATAATTGAGCTGGCGTGTGAGGCGACTTACGAGCTGTGAAAGTAAAAAAGCTTGCGCGCGAGAGGCGTCTTATGAGCTATAAGAATAATAATTGAGCTGGCGCGTGAGGCGACTTACGAGCTGTGAAAGTAATAAAGCTTGCGCGCGAGAGGCGTCTTATGAGCTATAAGAATAATAATTGAGCTAGCGCGTGAGGCGACTTACGAGCTGTGAAAGTAATAAAGCTTGCGCGCGAGAGGCGTCTTATGAGCTATAAGAATAATAATTGAGCTAGCGCGTGAGGCGACTTACGAGCTGTGAAAGTAATAAAGCTGGCGCGTGAGGCGGCTTACAAGCTGTAAAAGTAATAAAGAAGCTGGCGCGCGAGGCGACTTACGAGCTTGTAGAATAAAGAAGCTGGCGCGCAAGGCGACTTACGAGCTTGTAGAATAATGATAGCTGGCGCGCAAGGCGACTTACGAGCTTGTAGAATAATGATAGCTGGCGCGCAAGGCGACTTACGAGCTATAATAATAGAACCTGCGCGAGTGGCGACTTACGAGCTAAGAATAATAAAGCCTACGCGCGAGAGGCGTCTTACGAGCTATAATAATAGAGCCTGCGCGAGTGGCGACTTACGAGCTAAGAATAATAAAACCTGCGCGCGAGAGGCGTCTTACGAGCTGAGAATAATAAAAGCCTGCGCGCGAGGGGCGTCTTACAAGCTGTAGCATAATAAAGCCTGCGCATGAGGCGTCTTACGAGCTAAGAATAATAAAGCCTGCGCGCGAGAGGCGTCTTACGAGCTGAGAATAATAAAAGCCCGCGCGCGAGGGGCGTCTTACAAGCTGTATCATAATAAAGCCTGCGCATGAGGCGTCTTACGAGCTAAGAATAATAAAGGCCTGCGCGTGAGGCGACTTACGGGTTGTAAGAATAATAAACAGCTTGCGCGCGAGGCGTCTTATGAGCTGTGAATAATAAAGCCAGCGCGTGAGGCGACTTACGGGCTGTAAGAATAATAAACAGCTTGCGCGCGAGGCGACTTATGAGCTGTGAATAATAAAGCCAGCGCGTGAGGCGACTTACGGGCTGTAAGAATAATAGACAGCTTGCGCGCGAGGCGACTTATGAGCTGTGAATAATAAAGGCCTGCGCGTGAGGCGACTTACGGGCTGCTTTATGTCACGCGCCACGTGCAGATGTTGCATGCACGTGCACGTAGACTTTGGTTTTGTGTTATGCGCCACGCGCAGATGTTGCGTGCGCGTGCGTGTAGACTGTGACATGTGCGAGCATGTGATGCGTAAGCATGTGATGCGTAAGCATGTGCAATATGCGTGAGCATATGCGATGCGTGAACATATGGTATGAGGATTCCCAACCCCTAAGTTTGGCGTGTAGCCATATGGGATCTTAGGAGGATTCCCAACCTTGCAGTTTGGCGCGTAGCCATATGGGATATTAGGAGGATTCCCAACCTTGGCGCGTAGCCATAAGGGATATTAGGAGGATTCCCAACCTTGAAGTTTGGCGCGTAGCCATATGGGATATTAGGAGGATTCCCAACCTTGGCGCGTAGCCATATGGGATATTAGGAGGATTCCCAACCTTGAAGTTTGGCGCGTAGCCATATGGGATATTAGGAGGATTCCCAACCTTGGCGCGTAGCCATATGGGATATTAGGAGGATTCCCAACCTTGAAGTTTGGCGCGTAGCCATATGGGATATTAGGAGGATTCCCAACCTTGAAGTTTGGCGCGTAGCCATATGGGATATTAGGAGTATTCCCAACCTTGGCGCGTAGCCATATGGGATATTAGGAGGATTCCCAACCTTGAAGTTTGGCGCGTAGCCATATGGGATATTAGGAGGATTCCCAACCTTGAGGTGTGGCGCGTAGCCATATGGGATATTAGGAGGATTCCCAACCTTGAAGTTTGGCGCGTAGCCATATGGGATATTAGGAGGATTCCCAACCTTGAGGTGTGGCGCGTAGCCATATGGGATATTAGGAGGATTCCCAACCTTGAAGTTTGGCGCGTAGCCATATGGGATATTAGGAGGATTCCCAATCTTGGCGCGTAGCCATATGGGATATTAGGAGGATTCCCAACCTTGAAGTTTGGCGCGTAGCCATATGGGATATTTGGAGGATTCCCAACCTTGAGGTGTGGCGCGTAGCCATATGGGATATTAGGAGGATTCCCAACCTTGAAGTTTTGGCGCGTAGCCTGATGCGCGCATGCACGGCGATAGAGTGGTGACTCGCAAGTGCGTGTGCATGGCGAAGGTCTCTTGCGCAAAACCCAGATGGTGGTTTCCGCGGCGGCACATGCACGGCTGCGGAGTGAGAACCCCCGGGCGTGCGTGATGGCGGCGGAAGTCTAATAACTTCTGAATCTGCAATTTAAGAGTCAGATCTGCAACTTTAGACCTAAAATCCAGGTCTGTAATCTAGACCTAGATCTGTAAATCAGATCTGGACAGATCTGAAGATTCGGAGCAGATTTAAAACCATCACAGATTCGGAGATCCTGAATCACAGATTCACAGATTCGGAGATCTGATCATTCGAATCACGGATTTTCCTTCTTGCCCAGATCTGGAAATCTCTTTTTAGATCTATGGATCTTTTTGAGCTTTAAATAGAACAAGCTTTGAAGCCTTTTTCTGTAAACTTCCAGATCTGCGTTTTTCTTGGGAGAGATCTGGCAGCCGAGATGAAGATCGAAGGGCAGTTCGTTGCCGTCCCACGGATGGCGCCAAATGTCGAAACACGAAACGAATCATACCTGATCCATGACGATGTTTCCACGGATTTTCAAGATGAACGAACCACGTCTTGATCTTCTTCTTCTGCGGCTGCGCCTGTGACCTGCTATGTTGAGACCTGCAATGGTTTCGGGGGTGTGGAGGCGACTGCTAAGATATCCTGAGGATTTCTTGTTCACAGACACAAAAAGTGGTGGTGGCTCTTACTGAGCATGACCCCATGATAAGGAGGTGGAGACCTCCTTATATAGAGTCTCATGGCCACCGTCATGGTACCCTAATGGGCCTAGCCCAGTTAGGGTTACCTCCACAAAACCCCCTCGGCCCAATAACATCGTATTAGTCCATGTAATGAAATAAACCAAACATAATAGATTTAGGGTCGTAGAACCGGGTTTTAGTACCATACCCCTACACTTTCATATGTAAAAAAGAATAAAAGAGCATTGTAACATAATCGATTGCACTCATGACTCACGTTTCACACCTGATTTGTTTGGAATCATTAGGGATTGGAAGTTAGCTAGTTTGGCACTTTTTAGAACCTTCATAACCATCTTCAACATATTGATTTGGATCATCTGGAATTATAGTAGTGTTGTAAAAATCACGACTATAAATCGATTTTTCTTTGGTTAATTACCAGTAGCTACCTCACCGACTTGTCGCTAAGTAATCTTCGTCTGTCCAGAATCGGTCAAAATTGAAATTTTTATACATAAAAGTTGGAATATATCCTTATAAATTTACATACAAATGTCAATCTGATTAATCATGACTAATCTCTCTATACATCCCTATTAACCATTAGTACATACCCCACCACCCGACTAACACACAACGGTTTTTACAACACTTTATAGGTTCACATAACTGATCTGGAAATATTAGAGCTAATACGGCACAAATTTTCATTTTAAGTGCTAACTGCCATCTGTTAGTTACAAAATTTGTCAACCTTTAACGAGTGCGTACATTTTCACTTCCAAAAACAACATGAGAAATATTGATGCATAATGGTTACCTATCATTAGTTAATTTCATGAAAATTACCCCAGTTTGATCCATGAGTATGTTAAACCAGAAACTTACAAATTGAGATAACAAATTCGCTTCTTACAGCTACTCAAACTCAAATAATTTATTGTTTTTGTTTTTGTTTATTTCAGTTCAATCTGAATCGTCATACATACTTTGTTGATCATATTATAACTTTATTGGTTAAGTGATGATTCGCGATTTTGAAGTAAATAGTCGAATATTGTTTGTGTGATGATTCACACGGATGTTTAACGAGTTACATAATTAAGGGAGTGTTTGAGTGAGCTTTTAAAATTTGTTTATTTGCTCATTGAAAAGCAAAAGATATTTGGCAAATCTTCTTCAAAAACTTCAAATTGAAGCTTTTCAAAAATACTTTCCTTTTTCAAAAGCAAATAAAAAATAAGAAAGTTTTAAGAGTTCACCCAAACACCCCCATAAATGCGAATGCTCTTAATAATCACTACTTACGAGTAATTTAGAATTTTGACTTTTATAACAACTAAGATTTAAGGTTAATAATTTCATGTTTTTAATGTTCATCTTTTAATAATCAACTAGTTTTCTTACCCGGCACGTCGCGCCGAGCAGCTGGCAAAACCCCAATGTTGAAATCCAGGCGTTGGTAAAACTTGAGTATTACGACGGTGAGATGACACGAATTCAGTTGATATCATTTGTATTCGTTACGGTATAGACACCGTTAATAAAATTTGAGCGTTAAAAACAAAAATTACTTCGTCATATTAACATATAAATTGATTAACAAATTAAAATCTATATATACATATACATATATATATATATATTTAAAAAGATGTTTATTTGATTGGCAAGCCCAGTTGATGGTAAAATTCGAGCGTTCTCGATCCCAACGAGGCGGTAACATGACACGAATTCGGTTGGTTTGGATTATGTTCTTTACGGTACTAGAGCTAAAAAAATATAAAAATTAAGGTCGGCAATGGCCAACTGGGGTGGGAGTCGGGGGGGGGGTGAGGGGGGGGCGTTGATCGGTAACTTGCGCATAGGTAAAACCCGAGCATTGAGGCAACGAGTCTATGTGAATTCGGTCGGTTTCCGTCAGCTTTCGTTATGGTATCAGAACTCGAACAAAAATAATTGGCGTTTAGATGGTTTCCATTGCGTTCGTTTTAATAACTGAACTAAATACAAAACAAAATTCACGAATAAATACAGTGTCGTCAAGTAACCAACATGGCACTTGCGGCACCAAGGTTCATATTTATATATATTAGTAATATGTTAATTAAATAAAACTTTTTAGAGCACCCACAACATGGGTTTGTTGGAGGTTTGTGTCTGGGTGGAGAGGAGGTGGAGAGTAAGAGAGGCAAGGGTAAGTGAGG
Organism: Bidens hawaiensis; assembly: GCF_021521415.1. Lineage (NCBI taxonomy): Eukaryota > Viridiplantae > Streptophyta > Magnoliopsida > Asterales > Asteraceae > Bidens > Bidens hawaiensis. The sequence goes on along the minus strand of NW_027504809.1, from coordinate 3,695 downwards.
TTTGGAATCCAGACGCGTCTTTAGACGAATTTGTGAGTGGAGAAGGGGGAGGGGGTAAAAGAGAAGGGAGAGAAGGGGTTGGAAGAGGATCCGACGATGTGGGTACTCTTAGTTCGTCTTGTTATGGTATTTGAGATTTTGAGGTGTCTACCAGTGAACTTTTTTTATAAAAGTTTCATTTCAACTTAGTAGAAAAAGATGATACTACGCATTTAATTAAGCGGCACGATGATTTGAATCATGTATGAATAACTATCATAAGAATCATTCCAAAAATTTTGAATTGATATTCGTTGCAAATAAAATAAAACATGTACATCTAATATAAGTCGCATCACAACTTATAAAATTTAACCGATGCATAAAAACTTCATAAGGATAACATTACATTAAAGTTGTAAATGTGACAATTTGAGTAAAAAAAAAATAGAAGTATGTTAATGTCTAACAAAATTTTAGCTCTGTATATGATTAGGTCGTAAAGATGTATCTAATTACGTTGCATATGTTTAGACGATACAACGTTTTCTAAACCCTTCAAGTATCTAACTAGGTTGCGTATTTTCAGATGATAACACTTCTAACACGTGAAGTAAAGATGTATCTGATTAGGTTACATATTTTCAGACGATACACTGTTTCTAAACACTTGGGGGGGCTCTAGAACTCCAAATAAAACTTTTCTGTAAAAGTTTTCAATTTACATTTTTATTTGGAGTTTAAAAGTGCTTAGAAAACGTTGTATCGTCTAAAAATATGTAACCTAATCGGATACATCTTACTTCACGTGTCTAGTTAGGTTGTGTATTTTTGGAAAATATAGTGTTTCTACATATATGAAGTAAAGATGTATCCGATTAGGTTGCATATGTTTAGACGATACAACGTTTAAAACCCTTCAAGTATCTAACTAGGTTGCATATTTTTCAAATGATAACACTTCTAGACACGTGAAGTAAACTCGTATCTGATAGGTTGAATAATTTTAGACGATACCACGTTTTTTAAGCACGTATAAAACTCCAAATAAAAATATAAATTGAAAACTTTTAGAGTAAAGTCCAAACTAATGGTCTTATTAAGTTGAGATTATGAGATAAAGAAAAGGCAAAGAAAGAAAAGTTATTATTAGTTATAGTGGTAGGGTAGAGGGATTGTGACATGATGCAATAATAACATGGGATGTGTGGTTGAAACATTAACATTGGATGTTTGTTTGTTATACACGTCTAAAGCCTAAATTCCGCGTTTTAACCGCTAGTCAACTTTATCAAATAAAACCGAAAAACGGTTCAGTTTCGTCCACCTGTCTCGTATTATTGCATTTTATTATTTGCATGTTTTGTCACCAATCCCATTTCCAGGAAATAATAAAGTGTGAACACCAATCGTGTCAAAGAATAAGATCTTTTTATCTTTACTTTTTAGTGATAAGACTAATATACTTTTTAAAACAAAGTATGTAGCGTGCATCACTTTTTTTGGACGGTTAATTAGATCAGTAACACGTTACTTGTTTATTCGGTCATCTTCATTTCATTTTAAGAGAAATCAATTATGTTGGAAAACCCTTGACGAACCTTGAACCCCTTACTTTTTATCCTCCAAACCGCATTTTATAAAGAAGTCTATGGGTGCCTCATCATTATCGTATACAACTACACTCCCATCTTTAAAAAAATATTTATAATTTCATATTTTTATGTGATAGAGTGGAACAACTAGGTTTTAAAAAAATTAGGGTATTTTGGTCTGGAGAACGAAATTAAAACGTTTTCTGATCTTGTTCGATTTGGCAAAATGAAATGTTTTTTTTCACTTCACTAGGTGTTTGTGGTGCGGGGAATGTGAATTATGACAAATTTGCGGATAATCTCTTTGTGTTGTGTGGTCAGAGAGGCCCCAAGAATCGTTAAAAATATGGGTTGAAGCGAGAAAGAATTTGAGCTTAAGTAAAAAGGTTTTTCCTTTAACTGGGTTCAAACAATTGAATTGTTAACCTCTCCACGTCAGCTACTCTCCCATAGCACAACCCTCATCAACCCTTTAAATCGTTAACCCAATATCGCCTACCTAACGTCAGCTAATGCCGCTCCAAGGTAGTGTTAGACGCTGACAACCTTGCCACCTCACCTATCTTGTGGGTTTGAACGCGATGGGCTACGCGTGACGACATACAACCCTATTTTTTTTTAAATAGTCTCATTAAAACAATTAATTTAAAACAGTCACATCGTACCAAAAGTGCAAGCATTGAAAATCTGCCAATCAATGATCAAAGAGAGTAAACTCTTATACTGACAATTAAAGAAAGGGAAATGACAAAAAAATGTGTTCAATTTAAAATAGACATAATCTCTAATCTGATTCAAGTACGTGGTCCATTAATATGGATGAAAGAAAACGTCTTATCAAAGCAAGTTAATAACAAATATATTTTAGTCTCATGATATGCAAGTGATTTGTTTTATTTTAATAACATATATTTACTATTAAATATTTATTCTTAAAATATTACTACAAAAATATTTTTATTTTGTAGTTATTGTTATTACTTAAATAACTATTTTAATTATTTATGTTAAAGTACTCACAACAAAAATATATTTATTAGAAACAGATTCTTACCTAACAAAAAGGAGAGATGAGCATGAACATATGATAAAGTGATTAGTTGGAAAAATCCCAAATTTGTATGCACAATTGATTAGTTGGATAGATCCAAATTGTGAATCCAGTTTATCATTGATTAAGAACTCATCAAATCGGATTAAAAGTGACCCTAATTTAAATAATTATCATGTTAGTTAATAATTATATACGAATATGAAACATTTGAACAATTAAATAATGGGGAATGTGAAAGTAATGACAACCATAATAATAATAATAATTATTATTATTATTATCATCATTATTATTATTATTATTATTATTATTATTATATTATAGTAAATTGTACAAAGGGTCTATGTTTTAAGTTGAAATTCACTTTTGTTTTGTTATTTTAACAAATTATGCATATGATAATGCAAACTATATATGACTTTTGTTTAACATAATCAACAACTTTTTTTATAACAATATAGCATACTTTAAAATATATCATAACAAGATAAGAAACAATATATATTATTATATTATTAGATAATCTACTTTACGGTATTTGCTCTTAGAGTGGTGGGGGTGGTAGCGGGTACCACACTTCGGGGTAGTTCGTGTAGATGTGTATAGATAAGACATCACCCTAACCAATTTGGATTCACTTTATTAGCTTAAGAGTTATCATCATATGAATGGCTGAAAGATTAAAGTAATTTTTATATTTCAGGTTGTGTCCCTGCACTCTTACACATATTATTATGTTTCTATTAAAAATGAATTACTTATACAATAGGTATAAATCATAAGTTTATTAATAATTAACATTAATTAAAAATATAACTTTGAAAATTAAAAGCATTGGTGGAAACTTGCTAATGTCATGGATGATGAAAATATAGGAATGAAGAGGGAGTAGCATTATCCAATATTATTTTATATTTTTCAAATAAAGTGGAGGATGATTTGACAAAGAGGGTCCTTCTTAGGCTGAGGGGTGTGGGAGGCTTTAATGAGGGCTCCAACTAATAATATTATGACGTGTGGCAGAAAGAGAAACTGGATAAAGGGGGTGTTGGAGCCCTCGTTGGAGC
>NW_027504808.1:0-18279 GCF_021521415.1 Bidens hawaiensis | reverse complement strand
GACAAAGTTGTATAAGTATGTGTATATTAATTGTGACTTACATTATGGAAGGAACTATATGTTTGCTAACTTGTGTACATGTAAGGATGTCGAGATCACAAAGTCTGTCAGTGGAAGAGGACCCGGAGGAGGCCAGTTCCGGGAACTCTAGGAGCTTACGCCTAGCATCCAGCACTGAGCCTAGTGAGACTAGCCGTAGGAGTACTAGCCTGTCCTCCCCGACTAGGGTTGCCAGATCCCCCACCCCACCCGCACCACAGGCCACCCCTACCCCTCCCAGACCCGGATCCCCGCCTCACGGCGCGGATCAGTGTCCCCTATGTCCCACCTACCTCTACCCCACCCAGACCTACTTTCCACAGGGGCGAGTCCTCCCGCCCCCAGCCCGAGCCTGTGCCTCCACCCGTGTGGGGTACCCCTAGGCTGGAGAGGGATGAGCGTCCCTCCTCCGAGGCTGCATGGCTCCGAGTGCTCACCGAGCAGGTGGTTGAGCACACCATCGCCTTGACGGTGGGGATCCAGAGGAGGAGACACTTGGCGGACTGCGTACTGGACAGCCAGTACGCGATTGGCCAGCTGAGGAGGGAGGGCGCATACTCCCAGTGGATGATTGACCGGATGGAGACACGGATCCGGGGTTTGCTGGCGGTGTTGGTGGTGATGGTGGCAGTGTTGGTGTGGTTGGTATACCACCATGCTTAGTTATGTTAGGGTGGTAGTAGTCAGGGTCCGCTTTTTGATACTCTGTGTAAGCAGTTAGTGGTGATGCTAACATAGAGTGAATCTTGGGTAGTTATAGTACAGCCACTAGCCCATAGGGGGTCTCTTTTGGGGATGACATTGTAGATACTTTTGGTGTATCATTCAAGCACTGACCCATAGCGGGTTATGTCGAAATGATGCCGATGTAGGACCGATGTATGAAAACTTAATCTATGGGATGATGTTTATGTAATATGTACTAATGTTTATTAATGAATGGAACGTGTATTGTGTTGCGAGATTGGAATTTGTATTAATTATATGTATCTTTCTTAATGTTGTGTAGAATGGCACCAAAACGGTCAGCTCGAATGTCAGAAGTGGATGTGGACCGTCTGATTGCTCGACAGTTGGAGGCGGCGATACCGGATATAGTATCGCGCATCGCCGCCAGTATTAACAATACGACCAATCCAGACCCTGCGAGCAATCAAACGACCACCAATAATGATGGGGAACAAAATGTTAACCCTCCACCGAACGGTAACCCGATTCCGAGTAATGACGCACCGCCTAGGGTGGTCGTTACAGACAGTAATGGCCCTATACCTAGTGTAGAAACGAACCGCACTGAACCGACTCCTGCAACAAAGGGATGTTCAATCAAAGATTTTATGTTGTGCAAGCCCCTAGAATTTAGCGGGTCTGAGGGACCAAATGGGTTGGTTAAGTGGATTGAGAAAATAGAGTCGGTTGTGAACATCAGCAACTGCCCTGAGGATTACGTTGTTAAGTATGCTACCTGCACGTTTACGGACCATGCCTTGACATGGTGGAACACAATAGTGCAAACTCGCGGTAATGCAGCGACAAACCGCATGACCTGGGCAGAGCTCAAGGCCCTTGTACTGGAACATTTCTGCCCGAAAAACGAACTGCAGAAGTTAGAAAACGAATTGTGGAACCTGGAGATGCAGGGGGCAGACCACTTGGGTTATACGAACCGATTTAATGAGTTGTCACGATTGGTGCCATGGTTGGTCACCCTAGAGTCAAAGAGGGTTTGAGCGTTATATATGGGGACTAACTCCAGTAGTAAGGAGTATAGTCAACTCTGGGGGACACAAGACGTTTGAGGGTGCGGTGACGCAAGCTGGTATAGTCACATACGATTTCGTGAGGAGTGGGTCACTGAAGGTGGTAGGAGAGTCCGCTGGGGGAAAGCGGGGTACGTATGACAATAGGATCCAGGAGAAGCAGCAAAATAAACGTGCTAGGCCCGCTGCCCAGAACTACGCCATGACTAGTTTAGGCGGAAGGCAGGAATCGCAGAAAGGAACGTTCCCTAAATGTGGGAAATGCGGTTACCAGCATGGTGGCGAGTGCAAGGGGGTAGTGTGCCACCGGTGTGGCAGGAATGGGCACTACGCACCGAGTTGTAGGACAAACCTAAACAATCTGAACCAACAACCGCAACCTATCCGTGCGCAGCCACCTAGGACCCAACCAGCCCGACAGCAAAACCCACAAGGAAACCAAATGATGACCACCAGCCGTGCTTGCTTTGAATGCGGCAGCACAGATCATTTCAAGAGATACTGTTCGAAACTGAACCAGGGAGGAAATGGGAGGCAAACCGTGGGTCAGGCATCGTCGTCCAATCCGGCGAGAGGCCGAGCATTTGTGATGGGGGCGAACGAAGCACGCCAGGACCCCAGCTTAGTGATAGGTACATTCCTCGTCTCTGATCATTACGCTTCTGTATTATTTGATACGGGCGCCGATAGAAGTTTTGTCTCCGTTAAGTTCCTATCGATAGCAAACCTTCTGATTAGTGAAACCATAGAACCTTATACCGTAGAAGTCGCTAACGGTAAAAACCATGATAGTTAATCAGATAGTTCGGAATTGCCCTTTTATTCTGAACGATCAATCCTTCCTGATTGACTTATTACCGGTAGAATTAGGTGGTTTTGACGTAATAGTGGGAATGGATTGGTTAGCGCGTAACAAAGTGGAAATAAACTGTGAAAAGAAAATCGTCAAGATCCGGGTGTCGAATGACGAAGAGGTATTAGTGCAAGGAGAGAAATCGGGCACAATGATACCATTTATATCCCACCTCAAGGTGTTAAAATATATACGCTAGGTATGCGTGGCGTATCTAGCGAGCTTGACGGCCACAGATTCTGAGGAGAAACGGGTGGAAGATATCCCGGTAGTACACGAATTTCCACAAGTTTTCCCAGAAGAACTTCCTGGATTACCGCCAACCCGACAGGTCGAATTCAGAATCGATTTAATACCTCAAGCTGGCCCTGTTGCTAAAGCACCCTACCGACTTGCACCGTCCGAGATGCAAGAATTATCCAATCAGTTGCAAGAATTGTTGGATAAAGGATTTATACGTCCTAGTCATTCCCCGTGGGGTGCACCTGTATTATTCGTGAAAAAGAAGGACGGGAGCCTTAGAATGTGCATTGATTACAGGGAGTTGAACAAGTTAACAATCAAAAATAGGTACCCTCTTCCCCGAATTGATGATCTGTTTGACCAGCTGCAAGGTGCGAGCTATTTCTCAAAAATCGATCTTAGATCGGGATACCATCAGGTTAGAATTCAGGAAGAAGATATCCCAAAAACCGCATTCCGGACTCGCTACGGCCATTACGAGTTCTTAGTTATGCCTTTCGGACTAACAAATGCGCCAGCAGTGTTCATGGACCTCATGAATCGAGTCTGTAAACCCTACCTCGACAAATTCGTCATCGTGTTTATTGACGATATTTTGATCTACTCGAAAAGTAAAGAAGAGCACGAGCAACACTTAAGAATAATTTTAGAGCTTCTGAATCAGAAAAGTTGTATGCAAAATTCTCCAAGTGTAACTTCTGGTTACAAGAAGTGCAATTCCTCGGTCACGTTGTAAACCATCAAGGAATACACGTTGATCCGAGTAAGGTTGAAGCAATTAAGAATTGGCAAGCGCCTAAATCGCCAAAGGAAATCCGCCAATTCTTAGGCTTAGCTGGATATTATCGTCGATTTATAGATAACTTTTCCAGCATCGCCCAACCTTTAACTCTCCTGACTCAAAAGGATCGAAAGTATGAATGGGGAAAAGAGCAGGAAACGGCGTTTCAAACGTTAAAGCAAAAATTGTGCCAAGCGCCGATTTTAAGTCTCCCCGATGGAGACGATGGTTTTATCGCGTATTGTGACGCATCGCGTAGAGGGTTAGGATGCGTGTTGATGCAGAATAATAAGGTTATAGCCTATGCTTCCCGACAGTTAAAAGTACACGAGAAAAATTACACTACTCATGACTTAGAACTGGGAGCGGTTATCTTCGCACTTAAAATCTGGAGACATGATCTCTACGGTACGAAGTGCACCATCTTCACCGATCATAAAAGTTTGCAGCACATATTTGATCAGAAAGAACTGAATATGAGGCAACGAAGATGGGTCGAGTTGTTAAGCGACTATGACTGTGACATCCGTTATCACCCGGCAAGGCTAACGTCGTAGCCGATGCCTTGAGTAGGAAAGATCGGATTAAGCCATTGCGAGTGCGAGCACTGGGGATGATAGTCCGGTCGAACCTTTCGGACCTGATTCGAGTCGCTCAACGTGAGGCGTTGAAAGAGGAACAATTGGAAAAGAAGGGACTTTACGGCAATGAGAAGGATTTCGAACAACGCGTGGACGAAATTCTCTATTTCAAAAATCGGGTTTGGATCCCGACCCTCCATGACCTTCGTGATTTAATCATGGACGAAGCGCATAGATCGAAATATTCCATACATCCGGGATCGGATAAGATGTACAAGGATGTGAAAGAGTTCTACTGGTGGCCGGGTATGAAAAAGGATATAGCAACGTATGTCGGTAAGTGTACGACTTGTGCGAGAGTTAAGGCGGAGCACCAGAAACCCTCGGGGACGTTACAACAACCGGAAATTCCCGAATGGAAGTGGGAGCAGATCACGATGGATTTTGTGACACATCTCCCTAAGACGTCCCGAGGACATGATGCAATTTGGGTATTCGTGATCGATTAACCAAATCGGCACATTTTATCCCGATTAGGAATAATTATAACACTGAGAGACTTGCGCAGATTTATATAAATGAAATTGTGTCTCGTCATGGGATACCCATCTCAATCATCTTCGATCGGGATAGCCATTTCACCTCCAATCTTTGGCAAGCTGTGCAAGAAGCGCTGGGAACGCGTATTGATCTAAGCACAGCTTACCACCCTCAGACCGATGGTCAGTCTGAGAGGACCATCCAAACCCTGGAGGATTTGCTTCGTGCATGCGTACTGGATTTTAAGGGAAATTGGGATCAACATCTCCCACTCGTTGAATTTTCCTATAATAACAGTTACCATAGCAGTATAAAGGCAGCGCCTTACGAAGCATTGTATGGTCGGAAGTGCCGATCACCACTCTGTTGGACTGAAGTGGGCGACACTCAGGTTATTAGATCAGACCTGGTCCAGGAAACGACCAGCAAAATCCTTGAAATTAGGAACAATCTGAAGGCCGCGCGGGATCGGCAGAAGAGTTATGCCGATACCTGTAGAAAACCGTTGTCGTTTGAGAAAGGTGACAAAGTGTATTTGAAGGTATCACCTTGGAAGGGTGTAGTCAGATTTGGAAAGGCGGGGAAGTTAGCTCCGAGATATATTGGACCATTCAATATTACTGCAAAAATCGGTCCCGTAGCATACCGATTAGAACTACCCGATGAACTGAGTGCAGTTCACAACGTGTTTCACGTATCGAACTTGAAAAGATGTCTGGCGGATGAGACATCGGTGTTACCTTTAGAGGGTGTCCAAATAAGTGATAAGCTCAATTTCGTAGAGGAACCCATAGAAATAGTAGACGGGAAAATCAAGCAGCTTAGACATAATAAGATTTCGTTGGTCAAAGTTAGATGGAATTCGCATCGAGACCCAGAATATACATGGGAACGAAAGGACGAATTCCGGAAGAAATACCCCCACCTATTTCCTTAAAAGGAAGTAGTCGACGCGTAAAATTTCGAGGACGAAATTTTGTTTTACGGGGGGAGAATGTAACGATTCCGGCAAAATCAGGTATACCCTAACCGGTATATACTATTTATGTGTTATTTAATAATGAATATATGAATTATAATGCGTTTATACGAGTAGGTATGATTCACAGTACGGATTATACTCGATTATACAGTTAATCGTATTGGAAATACGATTAACCGATTAACGGTTATTGAAGCCCGAACGAATCGAGGATTACATTATAGACGAGATATATGATATTTAGTGATGTTTACGAAGTATTAAAGCTTCGGGATAAGTGAATTAAAGCACAGAAAAAGAATTTTCGATTTAATGGTACGTCGGTACGTTAAACGAAACCTATAATACCAAACCGAGCAAGAGACGATCGATCAAGCCGAAAAAGATACGCAATTATTAATAATATGATGTTTAGGTTAATAAATGTCATGGTTTAAGTTTTTAAATCGGTTTAAGCCGAAAATAAATTTCATTTTTAAATCGGTTTTATAAATTTCATTTTTAAGCCGAAAACAACCGTTTTAGCCTCGTTTTAAGTTAAATTAAACATTTAACCGAAAAACGAACTGAACCAGATTATCCAACACATTATCCGGATTTCCAAAATCCAAATGAGTGGCTAAGAATGGAAAGGTGGGTCCCACCCCACCTCCCCTTGAGTTCCGATCGGCTTGGGGTATATACCCCTTGCCATTTTTTTTTACCAAGCATTCCATATCTTTCTTCAACTCCTTCCACATTATGATCTAAAATCTCAGATTTTTAGCAAGAAAACTCAAGGTAAATGCATATTGTGATGGCTAAATCTTGGTTTTAGTTCCATATTTTGAGTTTATTTGCAAGAAAATGAGGGTTTCAAGTGAAAAAGGGTGAAAACCCGAGATGAAAACCGATTCTTGCATGATCAAGTGATGTATACGGGTTATACAAGGGATCTTGGTCCAAGAAAGGAGTTAAACGAACCAAAAACGAATTTTTACGGTTTAAATCTTTGTTTTTAAATCATAACCGAAACCATGAAAGAAATGGCTTGATTATGGGTGTAACTTGCTTGGTGTGGTGTTATTATGCTTGTAGGTGTTGTATCTAGTTGTTAACCAAGGCTAGAAAGCAAGATCCTTGCGATTTGAAGCTAAAAACACAAGGTAGTTCGGTTTTTATATGTTGTATGTGTTTTGGACAGATTGTGGTACGTTTAGAGTTAGGCTACAAAATTTCACAGAGATGATCTACACATGAAAATATGAGATCTGTGAAATTTTGGTAATTTTTGGACAAAGGATGAATATTTGGTGAATTTAATGCTCGGTTTTGGCTAAAAATGGTGAAAAATAGTTAAATATCATGAAAAATTCTGGAAAATTCCAGATAAGCTTCTTATAACATGTAAAAGTCACACACAAAAATTTAGGTCCGTTGGAGAAGTCTAAGTAGGCTTTTCGGTTAAACAAGTTCTAGGGTTTTCTAGCTCGGTTTTATTGAAAATGGCATGCAAAAAGAGATTTTGGTTCTGGAAAAATTACAGGGGACTATGTGGATGGCAGGGGTCATCCAGGAAAAATTTGGGATTTTTCTAAGGTCGTTTGGTATTTACGACATATTTAGTGTTTAAATGGTGCTTAAAAATAGATAAATAAATTTTAAATATAAAAATTAATTCTGGAAATATTTTTATAAAATTCCCCACTGTAAAAAAGTTATTTGTGCAAAATTTCAAGATCCGAGATTAAACGGATAAATATTTGTGTAAAAACAAACCTTTAAAGTTTAAAACGCGGTAAACCGGTAAAGTTCGCCTAAACGAGCTGACTGGTGTATAAAAACCCTAAAAACGAACTATTTTCATATAATTGAGTTAAACAAGTAAAAATAAATCATCCGGAAATAATTCGGATGATTTGGGTAATTTTATCCGATTTAACAGTTTCCGGTACACTAAAGACGGAAACGGGTCCCGCGGCCAATCGGGGCGTCTAAACCGAGCTCTAATTTCACAACTTTAATTAAATTGTCAGTCAACAACTATTTTTGGGTCGTGTGTGACCAAACTCATTTTTGAAACGTAAAAACGGATAACCGTGCTAGGCACGCAAAACGGGAAAAACGAACTAATAGTAATTTTAACTATTGAACTCTAAATGATATCACGATCTGAGTCCGGAGAAGTGTTTCTGGGTTAACATTGCCCCCGGAACGGTTACAGTACTGGGTTAACAGTGTCCCCAGATGTACCGGTTAACACGGTTAAAGTTATATTAATAGTGATTGTATAATAACGAACTTAGGGATCGTATTACAGATCCGGACTAGTAGCTCATGTACTGTGTTACCTGCTTGCTTGCGATAAGGTGAGTTTCACGAGCCCCTTTTTCTGAATTGTTTTTAAATATTTTATCGGGGCGGAAAGCATGTTACTATTGAAATGTTTAAGTACATACTGAACGCATGGATTTGCGTGTATTTATATATATTTTATTGTACGGGAATCGTACGGAAATGTACTAAGATGGTAATTGTCTGAGTTGCTAACATTGTAAGGCCCCGTAACACGAGTGATTAGCTAAAAGCCGGTAGAGTGTGAATAGTACTATTGGTCTGACAAACCCAACTGGTCCGGCATGGATTTGCTGATGTTTCCCAGCCAGTTGCACATGTCTATTTTGTTGTTATATATTTTTGCTATGTAATGTTAGGCATAGCGCTTTGGGGCAGGTCCGTGGGCGGAGTATGCCACGGGGTTGTATGTGGATAGTCAGAGGTTTCACTTGTGGGCTCAGCATAATTACATCGCTAATATATGATCATTATAATGATTTGTCACTGTTTATTTAAATTAGTGAAACTCACCAACTATTCGTAGTTGACCCATTTTCTTTACATGCTTTCTAGGTACACCCAAACTGGATTAATTGCTACATGCTTGACGATGCTTGTTTTTTTTTGTGGAAGCTTAATGATCTTTTTGTATTAAATATGTTAATGTACTGTTGGTAAAACTGATGTGTTAACGCCTAGACGGTAACTAAACTCGGAACAATGTAATATGGTGTAAATTAATGTAGTGGTGTTTTCTTTATAAGCAATGCTGTTGATATCAGACGTGTCTGTTGCATCCCGTTTACGTTTCCGCTGCAGTTACGGGGTGTTACACTAGTTATACACGATGAATAATGCGCCAGGCGGATGGCTTGGCGCCATATCCAGTAGCCTAATAAAAGCGGGCAGACAATGCGCTGACCGGGCTGCATGGCGCAAAGACCAAAGCCTAGTATAATAAACATTCCATGACACCTCGGGAATGTCAGCGCAAAGATTTGTACCAGTATGGGACAAAAAGGAAAAATTTACGTTGGGAATATCACCCAACCAATGGGAATCAGACAACACATAAAGGATGGTATAAAATAGTACTGCACGTCCAAAGCAAAAGGTCATGATGTCCACCAACCTACAACAACTCCCATAACCGCACGAATGGAGAATATTATTAGTGGAGAGGCTGACAAGGCAGTTGGCCATACTCTCTTTCCTCCGGCTATAAATACCAAAACACCTCCAAACGGTAAAGGATATCCCCCATCCAATATTACAACTCTCTCTCAATATCTTTTAGCTGTACTACCAAGTACTGATTCTCACGCCTGAGGGTGGTTACGAGAGAATCCCCCCTATTCCTCATAACGAGCTCACGATGTTTTGTTTTGCAAGATATACTCATCTGCGCCAAGAAGGATTATAACCCATCGCGGGGAATACATAACCTTTACCCTCGGACTAACTAGTTAGATCTTGAGGGGTGGATTCGTATTTCTTCAATAACGTTTTTGGGAATTGAGAACCTAACCGGCTATAACCATTTTAAATCGGTTCCTGTAATTGGTTTCGAAAATACCAGGTTTCAATTCAGTTTCCAGACGCAACCAATGTCAACCCATCAAGAAAGTTCTGAATTCCATTCTGTTTGGTTTTCATAACTAACATTTCAAAATTTCAATATATATTTAAAAAAATAAATAGTTTATTATATAATAATAATAATAATAATAATAATAATAATAATAATAATATTTTCCATTCATTTATGATGACAAGAATTCAATTAGAAGATTGTAAAAATTTGAAGTAAAATGTCAAAACATATCAAATTGGAAGGTGAAAACTGTAAGTATTCAAGTCTAGACTGACCCCTGTTTAAAAATTTGTCATACTTGGTATTATTAAAAAAACACATATTGATAATAAAAAAAACATGGGTTGTAACCACTTCAGCCTATTGCTCCAGTGGTTTACACGCAAATTTCTGTCCGTTCTGATCTCTCCCACCAGAGTTCGATTTTCACATGTCATAAGCTATGTATTTTTATATGTTTCTGGCCTGTGTATTTTTTTTATATGTTTCTCATGTGAGGCCTAATTTTCCTAATTTTTCCCAACAAACATATTCTCCTTTCCATCTTAAATCTATCTATAATATATATAAACAAAGACCCAAAAATCTTACGTGTCGCGATTTGATCGCTTTCTTTTTTTCGGAGTCACCAGATTTGCTTGATTTTTAAATGAAGGCTTCTCATGTATTTGACCTGAATTTACGGGTGTGGGTCATATTAAACTCAGATATTTCTTAAACGAGTTATAACATCCCATTAAATTAAAAACTAATCTCACCAAATATTTGATATAAAAATCCTATAAAGTAGGGATATACTAAAAATTAATATATGATTTATTTAATATATATATATATATATATATATATTATTTATAATTAAAAAACCAATTTTATAGTAAAAAAATAAATGGGGTCTTAGGTCTCATCAAACCCATGTAACTTTTAAACCGGGTTATAACATCTCATTTATTTGTGAAACAATTTATCATCAAACCATAAGTATATTATTAACTTTCATACAATAAAAAAATAAAAATTCAAAAAATAAATAAATATTAAAAACAAATAATATAAAACAACCCCCGTAATACGGGGGATAAAAACTAGTAATACATATAAACGAAAACATAAAACTCATATGTGTCGCAATGTGGTCGCTCCCCCTTTTCTTGGAGTCACCAGATTTGTTTAATTTTTAAATGGAGATTTCTCATTCATTTAACCCGAATTCACGGGTATGAGTCTCATTAAATCCAAATATTTCTTAAACGATTTATAACATTTCATTAAATTAAAAACTAATATCACCAAATATTTGATATAAAAATCCTATAAAATAGTGATATACTAAAAAGTAATATATTTGCCATTTACTTATGTATTAAATATAGTATACATATGAATATTATATTAACTCTATTATGCTTTAAATGTAAACATATATTAGTAATTGTTGTTATAACTAGATATACGAGATATAATTGTTATACGTAAACTATGAAAACCAAGATTATATAAATTACTTGCAAATTCATACAATTTCATTATAAAATGTTTTTAATTAACAATGTTACCCGCGCGTTGTAGCGGTGTTATTTTTATTTGCATGTTTGGTTACAAACATATTATATGTTATATACAATAGTTATAATTTAGTATATATATATATATAATTTTATAATTCAAGAAATTAATATTAAATTCCCCTATAAAATTTGGTTCATCAAGTTAGAAAAAAAAATCCAAACAACAAAGTGCTATATAATATAACCATAAGCAAAAACATACCCATATAGTGATTAATATTTATGCATAGATAAAATATAATTCTTACACAACCATACATATAAAAAAAGCACATATCCATGCCATGATGCCTACCATGGATAACAAAAAAATAAATCTTTAAATATGGATAACAAAAGAGAAACGATAGTTAAAAGATTATTGTAACTCATATGCTAGAAATTGTGATAAACAAGATTTGACCAAAATAAATCAATGCGTAACTTAAATTGATAAAAAGGATAATTAATACATATGCATCCTACATATACGCGCATATTTTTCTCTCTTTTTCATGTTTTGCATGTAACTTATGGAAAAAAAAATAGAGACATATTTGAAGACATTGTGATTGATGAACAACTTTTTTTAAAATATATTCCACCATTATTATATAACAACTAGTTGTCCAGTGTTGTTGTAAATGCAAGTTTGGTCAAATAAGTTACAATGAATCATCCATTTGCCAAAAAGTTTTTGTCACACCTTGTTAATCACCACAAAAGTCACAAACAATGAAACTGTACAAAGCACAACAAATGCAACAACCAAATAGCCGTTTGCAAAAAATTGGTTAGACCAAACAAACAATACAACATACTACAAACGACACACAACCAGTAGCAGTGCATCAACACACGACAACCTAATGCATATTCTTGATGGTGCTAAAGTTGTCAAAGTTGACTACAACAATTGGCATATGTTATTGATGATGGTTGAAAACAACTACATGCGAAGAATGTTCTAGATAATACCCATATCCCAATTTTATCAAAAAATACGGTCTTTTGAAGACATGTCTTGGTCCTTCCAAAAGTTAGTTTTTATGCCATTCAACACTCCTGTCATCATGTGTTGTGTATTAGTTTGTATTTTTTTTTCAACTTCTATTAGATGGTCCCAAAATACTTGTCTCGACTCTACATCATTTGTTTCATTTCACCAGTACATGTAGTATACGACATTAAGTAAAAGTGTTTTAAATTGTACGTGTCTTAACTGACTATCTTCATTCTGGCCCGTTTGGTTAGACGGGCCACACGAATGCATGAACAAAAGTTCATTAGACGATAACATTACTACACATACAATTACCAGTATTCTTTGAATATCACACATGCAATTTAAGTTGCAAATTATGGTTATTTTGTTAATTTGGTCATTTGTTTGAAGTAACAAAAAAGACAGCGTATGTTACTTTGTTTTAGCAGAATATGTATATGGATATGCATATGTGTGGATAAAATACCATTTTCTGCCGCCTTTTGATTTTTGTTGCGTGTATGATAAATATTTCAAAGTAGAAAACAAACACCGCATTCCACAAAACTGAAGAGAGAAATTATATTAATATTTACCTTATTTACCTGATGGTTTTCCTAACCTAAACAAACTTGAAATCAGCAACCTGTGGCAACCACTATGAAAATATAAGAATACTTTCCAACACCACAACAAATTCACAAAACAAAACATGCAAAGTAAACCTCCACAACAACTAATTTTTTCAGCACCTCTGTACCGCCTTTCTTATGGAGCAGTCCCACTTTCGGCAATTTCATCGGTCACTATCTTACTAAATTCCTCATGATTGTCGTACACAAAGAAGCACCGAATCTGATCACGCTGGCTAGTTGTTGCAATCGTCAGCAATGCCGCATTCGCCTTCAAGCTAAAAAAAAGCAAAAACATAATGAAATTTAAAACTCTAAACTAAACAACAAAACGAATCAAGTACTTTAAATAAGATTAAATTATCAAAGATAACTTGTCATCGATACCAAAGTCATGTTACAGCCAAATATAATATCACGATCGGCTCCATGCATAGCTTGATATATTGTAATATAACTAATGTCTTTAAATGGTTAAATATACCTTTATTTTGGTAAATCTGTGAAAAGTAAAAAAAAAATAAAAAGAAATAAACAATCTTGAAACACCATCAAACGATGCAGCATCAATATGTAAGATGTTAACAGCATAAGTAACTTAGTAGCATGAATCTTCATTACCCGATCATCATTAAACCCTATCGATGTGTTGGGTAAGTGGTAAAGGTTGTGAGTTGCAAACACAAAGTTTCATATAAACTATATAACTGCTCAGCACCTGTAGGGGCTAGAAGCCTTCCATCTACATATTCATTATTCACCCATGAACTATCAAAACCCAAATTACAACTAATCGAAAATAAGACACATGCATTTATTAATAGTTTCATATGAGAAGTATTAGGGCTTACTATATTGAGGCAAAAGAGAAGACCCTTTCCTTTTCATGAACAATCCATCCTGTAAAAAACATCACAATAGAAAAAAAATCACAATAAAAAAAACTGATCTTAGTTAGCGTAATTTCCAGGTCACTCATTATATATTCTAAACATCATAAACTAAATCCCGCAATTAGGCTAAAACTATTCTAATACAACAAAACCTTATCAAATATCTTCAATTGAATCAAAAACAGAGAAAGAGAAATACATACATTAGATATGGAAAACCTCGTCATCGTAGCCTTTATCACCCAAACACACAAAATCCGCCGCCACCATCTACAAAACATCCCCGTCTAGTTCCGTCACCGCCATACACAATCGCAAATGGTCGGTCATCGGCAGAAGTCGATAAGTCAACCATGAAGCTGGTGACCAAACCTTGTGACGATCTCTCAAACAAAAGAGAGAGAGAGAGAGTCGGTGAGGAGAGAGTGAGAGAGAAACAACATAGATGAAAGGGACCGTGAAGAGAGAGAAGCATGGGGCAGCAAAATTTGACAAATAAAATAAACCTGTAAAGCAACATGACTAAAGAGTAAAGACGTAGAATACAGAACAAAGAAGCTGAATCAGAGGACACGTTTATTACAACAAAGATTTAAATAAGAGCGTACAACAATAAAAGCAGAAAGAACAATATTTTGAAGCACAATGCTCCCACTTTTATAATTATATAAATACCCCATATGAATAAACCTTATATAAATAATACATGCGTAAATATACATCAGATTTATTTTTTGTCTGCCTGCTGGCATCAAAGGAACACAAATTAAACTAGTAGAGCCCCCTCTCATGGTGAGTGGGAGTTCGGCATATATGCACAAACCAGTACGATACCTGTAGGCTGAATGTACAGGAAAATACCTAAATCGACTTGTATCGAACCCGAATAAGAAATTGAATTACTAAGCTCTAGAATGCCATTTTAGTGATATAAAGTAAGAATTTTATAAATAATAATCACAAAAATGGACAAAATCCCATTCGGACAAATCATGACAAGCACATCATCATTTGTCTTCTACATCAAATTAAGAAAAAGAAAACCATCATTTTATTTAGATAAATAAATAAATTCTTGTAATAAACAGATCGAAATATTTCTATCATTTTTATAAAATCATGTATAATATAGCTACAACCTTAAAATCCAGCGACCCTGATGTCCAAACCTCTATCTGATCACCCTTGGTGAAGGCGACATTAACGGTTTTAAAATTCCATATACATTGTGTTGTTGTGTGATGTTTAACCATTACCGCGGCGGTTATAGCAACTTCGGGGTAGTTTATAATGAAATGCAATAAGGGGCTGCAATTTATAGGCATATCACACCCGCTACGGCGCTACCCTTTAAATTTTGCATGTGTAAATGGCGGTTGTTTGCTGATCTAGTGTTGCAATAAGTAAATGAACATATTTGGTAAGTGTCAATAAAAAAATCTTTAACCACTCACTTATAATACATTTATTTTAAAGTCGGACATTCTATATGTATTATATACGTATATCTTCTCCAGTAAGAATATACTATCGGCCGCTGCCACCATAATCGGACAAAAAAAACAACAAATAATTCACAAACTTTACTCTGCATCTTTAATAATTCACCAACCATGCGTTAGTGCGATCAAACGGAAAAACAATGGTATATTTATATACTTATATGCCCATGCAAGTAAAACATGCCGCCGGTCGGAGGGCCGCCGGATCCACGAACCCTCGATCCCTTGGTTCCGCTTAACATGTCTTGTCCGGGCCCGAGGACCACTGCAAACTCCCTTGGTCCCGCTGATTTTTAGAATTCTCGGCGACGGGTACCGGTTAAGGTTCGGAGTGGGGTAATGTTTCGAGGCAGGCAGACTCATCACCCGAAGCACTAGCGTCAACGCTTTCGCCTTCCCATACCCGGTCATCATCGTAAGGAGAATGAATAGATATGGCAATGTATTTATAGGTTTGGGATCGGCGGCGGTTATCATCAATAACCGTTAAAAGACGGTTACATAAGAATAGACATGACGGTTGTTATAATGTTTAACCATTATTTTGTGTTGATATGGAACTAAATACATCAAATTTAGAGGGCTTGATTTTTAGTTGTAAGAGATATAATTAAAAATTAAATAAGAAGGCCAAAAGAAGAGGTATGATGTGGCCTGGATTCTAAATGTAAGATAGATGAATTTAAAGTTTAGCTTTTATGTTTTTTTTATTATTATGTGTATCAATCTATTTTTTTTGTTCACATGTCATGTTTATGGTGTTGAATTTTGAGACTACGATAGACTGAAAATTTAATTAATTAACATCTACATATACTGAACATTTGAATATATAAAGATTATTAATCTATCCATCTATAATTATAATATATATAACGAAACCTTTAAAAGTTCTATGGTTGCTCCCTAAATTTTATAAAGGCCTCAGATTGCATTATTTGTAAATAGAGTTTCTCATGCATTTGACCCGAATTCATGGGTATAGGTCTCACCAAACCCAGATTTTCCTTAAACGGGTTATAGGATCTCATTAAATTAAAAATTAATCTCACCAAGTATTTGATATGAAAATCATATAAAATAGTGATATACTAAAAAAATAATATTTGATATATTTAAAAAAAGATGTATATTATTTATAGTTAAAAAGCAATTTTATAGTTAAAAAAAGCGGGTCATGGGTCTCTGTTAGCACACGGTTTTGCGTCTCGAGTCTTTGTATTTATCGTTTATTTAATGTAAAAGTTAATTATATTTAAGCTAGTTCGTTAGTGGAACAGGCTAGTTCGTTAAGGATGTTTAAAGAACTAGCCCTTAAGTTAAGTCCCTCCTGATTCGTTAAGGATGTTTTACGAATCAGGGGGTGTTTCGTTAAGTTTATTGGTTAATTGTATGTAACGAAGTGGGTGGCTAGTTCGTTACAGAATGTGTAACGAACTAGACCCATCTTCTATATACAGTGGGTTCGTCCACTGCATAATTTAAGTATTGAGTTAAGATTAACGGACTCTGCCCAGATTTTCTCTCAAGCTTCACCTTAATTATTGAATCTTAATATAAATACACACATATATATACAATTAATACTAACTAATATATAACATATAATCATATAAGAGCATCAATGAACTAGATTTGTCTATAGTTATTAGATCCTAGATCCGAGATCGATCCAGGGTTCGTCAAGTGGTATTAAAGCGTTCGGGGTTCGATTGCTCTTGATTTGATTGTTAAGTAGTGAATTAAAGGACTGTTGGTTGTTATATTGGTATTATAGTGTGTATGGTTTTAGTTTGGATCAAATTCAGTGTGAATTTGATTGAGATATGGATTGAATTGGTTAGATCTGTGTGTGTTAAGGTATTGGAAATATGTGGTGAGTAGGAATTGGATTTGGATTGAATTGGTTTGGATCTGTTTTGGCTGAAAACAAAGTGTGTGTTTTGGTCAAATTGGTTATGATTTAAGGTGATTTGGGTTTACGAGATGGTGTGAGTTGGACTCGCGTTGTGTTTCCGAGTAGTTTGATAGGTAATTTGTGCAATTTGGTGTTGAATTGGTTGAATATTACAGATTTAGGTTTTGGTTTTGGTTTTGGTGTTCATATTTTCCAGAAATCTGGAAAAGGGAGGTTGAAGATTTGAAGATCTTCATCTGTACTTGAAGATTCGTTAAGTCATCAACCAGTTCGTTAAATCTTGTTCGCTAATTCGTGACCTAATTCATTACCTGTTCTGATTCGTGTTATCCATTCGTGGAACACGTGTCCACTTCGTTAACTTTAATTATAACAACTTGTTACCACGTGGCAATAGTTGTCAGAGTTTGTTACAACCGTTGTAACAACCTAATTCGCTATAGTTGATTCATTATCAACTGTAGCTAATTCGTCATTTTGATTCGCCACCTAATTTGTTAGATAGTAACTTAGTGATTCGTTAAGGAATCTCTGCAGTTCGTTACATTAATTCGCTAAACTTACACTTAATTGATTCGTTATAGAAACCACCTGATTCGTTAACATATTTCGTCAATCTAATTCGTTACATTGACTTAATTCGTTAATCTAATTCGTTATAACCAGTTCGTGTGACACTGTTCCAGATTCGTTAAATTCACAGATTCGTTAACACTGTTTCCAATTCGTTACTGTTCATAGTTCGTTAAGATATTTTTCAAATTTAATCCTTGAAATTTAATTGTCTTGGCATTTTTCAACATGGCTGGTATGTATGCTTCAGCAACCCTCAATATGTTAATGCAACAAATGTTGCCACTAGACATCAAGATCGGTTCACATTCAAAATGTCCACGTTTAATGAAATTTAGCGATTTTGCTAAGTGGGAACCTCGTTTCCGTGCTTATCTAGGATCGGTTCACCTGATTGTTCGTATTGCCTGGATGAGGTATATACTATTCCTATGATTGGAGATGAGACTATCGGCTTCACACCTAATGCCATCTCTCAATACTCTCAAGAAGAGAAGAAAGCTTGGAAATTGAAACAAAAGCCTACTCTACTCTTACGAT
>NW_027504807.1:0-19928 GCF_021521415.1 Bidens hawaiensis | reverse complement strand
CTTCCCACCGTCGCCAACACCATTACCCCCACCTTTCTTGTTCCTTAATCCACACTCTAATTAATGAAATTGATGAACTCCAATCTTTTTGAAAGCTTAAACGTGTTCCGCCGACACTCTAAACAGGGTAAATCATTACAAATGACAGCCAACTGATTCGTATAACAAACCATGACTTATACGGCCTCACTAAACTATATAAACACGTCCATAATGCAATTAAACGATACCGCACCATCCTCAATATAAGCCGACACTAAGGCCTAATTTAATTTCAACCTACGAAGCCGTCCAGATCAGTTTTGAGGTTGAGTCAGAGCCGTGAGTTCTAGGTTCGTCATCCTTTATCTAGTCATCCTCTAAACCAGTAATTGAAAATATGCTTTTAGTTTATTTTTAACTGGTAAACGATAACCCCATATTATTTTTAGTCAACATTGATCAATTGAACCAAATCGGATTCTAGGATTTATGATTTGGGTAAGAACAAGACTGAATATTGTATAAAAATTATCATTTCCATCCTATAATGAATTTAGACGCTAGCCTGATGGCAAACGCATGTTACGTAAACTGTGAACCGGCCAGGGGCGCATGTTCGAGTCTCCTAGGCTCCGTTTTCGGTTTTCATTTTAAAACATCATTTTTTAATAAGTTTTCATTATTATATGTATAACATTAGATAAGGGCTATTTTGATAAACCGAACCCCAAAACAACTCATCGTTTTTGGGTTTTCATTTTAAAACATCATTTTTTAATAAGTTTTTATTATTATATGTATAACATTAGATAAGGGCTATTTTGATAAACCGAACCCCAAAAACAACTCATCGTATTTAATATTCGTGTATATATATGTATACTTGGGTTTTCATTTTTAAAACATCATTTTTTAATAAGTTTTTTATTATTATATGTATAACATTAGATAAGGGCTATTTTGATAAACCGAACCCCAAAACAACTCATCGTATTTAATATTCGTGTATATATATGTATACTTGTTCGATATTATATATGTAGGTTATATATATATATAAAGGATCATGCGAGAAGTGATATTACTAGCGAGAAGTGCGAGAAATGAATCTGAACCATTGATTGTTTTTAATCAATAGTCTATAAAGAAAATGATAAATTCGTAATTATAAACATATATTTAATAAAAAATGGTAGATATGTCTATTTGTGGTGTAGGCCTCATTAAATGAGACTTTAACTTGTTTTGCGGTTACTTTTAATGACTAATCAATGCTCATTAGATGGTTAATGTGATTTTATTTTTTTTTACATTAAAATTATGTATATTATGGGTTTGATCCTTTTTCATATAGTTATACACCATATATTTAGTTAAGTCTACACTTCATTTGTTTTGCCTACACTATATTGTATAAGCAAACTGATTCCTACACAACATTCGTTTTAGTTATGACTGTACAATATTTGAAAGTATGCCTACAATACATTAGTTTTGTCTACACCACATTAGATATGTCTAAACTACATTTGTTGTGACTACACAATATTTGGAAGTGTGTCTACACTATATTACTTTTGCCTACACTATATTAGATATGCCTACACTACATTAGTTATGACTACACAATATTTAAAAATGTTCCTATTCTAAATTAGATATTTATGCCATACATTAGTTATGATTACACAATAGTTGAAAGTATTCCTACTCAACATTACGTAGCTACGTTACTAAGATAATCCTACACTACATTAGTTGATTAAAAGAAAAAAAAACATTGTGTAGGCCGTTAAAAAATTATATAGATATATGTTGGTTGTGTAGTGAAATATATTTTATTAAAATATATTTTTAATTTACCTTAAAATGTTATATTCAAATTTGAGATCGAACTATCCACTGAATAATGATAAGTGATTTAAATAATAAAAAAGAAAGAAAGTCTATACAATTTTATATGAAATATAACAATTTAAATAAATATTTGTAACTTCCCCATGAGAAATAGCTTACCCATATATAACGAAAACCTCTTTTTACTATTATACTCATGTCATTAAATAAATAATAAAATAAAAGATAATTTGTGAGTTGGTCGAATTTAATTCTCGCACTTGTCGCACTAAGATACACTTCTGAAATGAACATAATCCTATATATATATATATAATAGGGGATGGATCATACGAGAAGTGATATTATAGCGAGAAGTCGATCTCAACCATTGATTATCTCTGATTTGTTAAATGCATTAATTCCTTTAATTACTCCTAAAATATTCTCCACATTAATTCTAGTAGAAAGTTACAAATTTGAATTATCTATTACCTACATATAAAAAAATGTATATGTATGTGAATTATATTAAATTGATCACCTACACAAGTAACATAATAATCTATACATAAATCATATTCAATTATACAAATTATTAGTTATTTTTATCAAAATGTAACTCATATTTACCAACACAACATATTTTCTCCTACACTAATATTGTTTTTTTATTTTTCACCGACACATTACTAATATTTACCTACACATATATCGTATTCACCTACACAGCTTGCTAGTTCATTTTGTTTTCACCTATATATAAATAATATTCATTTACACATAACTTGTATTTGCCTACACATAAAAGATAGATTATAAAATAATTAAAATTAGAAAAAAATATGATGTGTTCCTACATTATGAATATTTTACAATTTTAGGTTAATACTATTAACTGTATGTGATATCATGAACAAGGTTTGTTTGTGTAGGTTAATATTTTGATATGTGTAGGTAAATACAATTAGGTAGGCTATAACATAAAGTAAATTTGTATATGTAGGTTGTTGTTGTGATTTGTGTAGGTTAACATGAACTAGTTATGTACACGTATATAAATATTGTGATATGTGTAGGTGATAACATGAACTAGTTTTTGTATGTGTAGGTTAATATTATGATTTGTGTAGGTATTTGTTTTTATGATGGTTAATATATTTATATTTTTTTATAGTACGAGTATGATGGTTTTGATTTATGAATTGTTTAAAGATTAAATCAAATTAAAAAATAAAAATAAATGTATAATCATTTGTAACTTAACATTAAATAGTATTAATTACTAAAAGAAACTCCTAAACTTTTTACTAATATACTTCTACAATTAAATAATCCGAAATTAAAAAGAAAACTTATGATTGGTCAGAATCTCTTCTCGCACTAAAAACACTTTTAAAATGAACCCAATATATATATAATATATATATAGGGGAGATTTCAATTAAGAACTCCTTTGAGTTTTAAGAACTTGAAAGAACTCAGTGTAACGATTTTTTTCTCCGATTTTTTTTACACATGCGTAATATATGTAAATTACATACACATAAAAAAATTATAGAATTTTTTACGCACCGAGTCGACTTTTTACACATGTGTAACGGACGTAAAAGTTAGTGTAACCACTTTCATATTTATTCTCTCTCCTACTTTGACTTTTTTATCAGATTTAATCTCAACCACATATTCCAATCTATTTAATTAAATGTGTGGCTTAGAATTGAGTTCTCAGGTTCTTAAAACTCAACATGGTTATCAAAATATCCTCCCATATATATATATATATATATACATATATATATATATATATATATATATATATATATATATATCGGATTAACCTAAGTAAAGAACTGGTTCGTTAATTGTAAATAATAAATAAGGAAATAATTGTAGTAAATTATCTCCGTTTTAACTAAGAAATATTTATATCGGAAATATTAGTAAGTATACGATTTTAACTTTTATAAATAAACAAATTAAACTCTAGACCAGTTAATTTATACAATCATAAACTGTCACTCTTATTATTATAATTTCTCGTTTATAATTAAATATACCTTTACAACTAGGAATTTTTGTCGACGCATCCCAAGGAGCTCGACCTTTTTCACCTTAACTTTTATCATCATCTCGCCACTGATTAGTCCACTCGATAAGGTGAGTAACCACAACCCCCTTTTTACCGTTTTACATTTTTGGGGGCGTTATGAGTTCAGAAGTTAAATAGATTTATAATTTTCTATACAATTCCACTATTTGCGTAGATATGCAATTGCTCAATTAGTTGATACGTGCGAATGTGATTGTGTGTTTATTTTTGAGTTATGGTTGTTAGTATCTCATCCTCATCCTCAACCTCAATTAGTATGATCATACGTCGCCAAAGTAACTCGACCCGTTTGGGACGAGGGGAAATGGCCTTTTATATCGGAACTAAAATATATACAAAATAACCGACCATCAGTCGCATCCCGGCTTGTTCCGCCGTAGGTTGGGGTGTGACACTAACACGTCATCAAAGACGTGTTTGTAAGGAACATCTCTCTATTAACGAGACATTTTGGAAGTTTCCGATTATTTTATTATGACTACATTGTACATTTATTTTTATACTTTTAGTTTTTTAATTTAAATTTAATATTATTATTATTATTAAGGAAAATTGTAAATTATTAATTTTACCTTTTGTATATTGGCTGATAATAATCTTAGCTTTAAAACCTTTCAAATATTTTTGTCTCAATGGATCTTTGTTAAAAAACACTTAACATAGTTACGTTTTTTTTCGAGTTTCAAATCGATGTTCAGGGCTTTTGATCAGAACAAAAATACGTGTCGACTGATGTAAAATTTATCCCGAAACACCAGGGGTGGGTGTGAGGTGATCAGATAAAAGGGCGTAGACTGGGCCGGTGTCGTTATTGGTCCAGTAGGAGAAAGAGACCGGCTTATTTTTATCTTGGTCCACTTCATGACACAATTGTAAAATGTCTTTTTCCTATAACGACTCCTTTTAAAAATACTAACATTCCCAATTGCGAATGGTTTTTAGGAGGCCACGTCCACCATAATAAAATAGTAGTAGTGGTGGTGGTAGTAATTTTTATAAAAATAATAGTAGTAGCAATAATAAAATAAATAATAGTAATCACATCTATTATTTATTTTATTATTACTTTAAATGTTATCATTATTTACTGAATTTTAATAATCTACACTATGAGCAACTGACTAGTAATAATTTATACTTACAACTTCATCATGACATTTCTAATTTTTATCTTTGTTGCTAGCGTAATCTTAATAGCATAAATGCAAAATCACCAATAATCTACACTCGTTTGGCACTTGATCTCTACTCGATTTTTTCTGTGCGTTTCTCTATTTATTTATAATTATATTATGAACGGAACCGAGTGGAAATAAGTTCAAAACAGTAGTTATTATATCATTGGGATTGCTTTTGACAAAAAAAATGAATATTATGAGTATTATTGATCAAACTATCATTAGCTGATGGATCATAGCTTTAACATAAAATCTAATTTATCTATCGTTAATTGCACATACTGTTCTCATGATAAGATGAATTTTCACTTATCGTGTCTATCTTCAAGAAACTACTCTTTTTATCCTTGTTATTTGAAAGGAAAATTAGAATTTAATAATTCAAACTATTCACTATAACTAATATTAACTATAGTAACAATTTAATTAATTGCTTTCCTAGCTTATAGTTTTTATACAAATAACAATCTCAATACAACAGATCATTAACTCCATTCCATTTATTTTGTATTATGTTGTGTATGACATGGCAACGGTTTGCTTTTTTTAATGATGTGGCATCCGAAATATATTACTTTTATTAAAATAACTAGTTATTTTACCAAACGCGGCGCCGACCCAGGTCGATGTTATATGTTTATGTAATAGTCGCGTTATGACAGTGAGTCCATGCGAATTCGGTTAATATCAATTAAGTTCGTTACAATATAAGCAACGTTGGTAAAACCTAAGAAATAAGTTCTTCAAAGTAACTTATAAACTGAAGAAACACTAAGTGAACCCTGGACAGATTATAGATAATCTGGGGGTTAAGTAATGTTTCCCACGGGGATGAGGTCTAGCAGAGAATTGTTCTTCAGGGGACCTGCAAAACAGACACCGTAAGCTCGTCACTGAGAAGGGGGGGGGGGTTCCTCCTTGTGACCACCCTCCGGCGTGAGAATCAGACTAGATTGCTCTGAATATAAGTATATATTAAGAGATTGCTAGATAAGATTGAGATATCAGATGATCTTACCATTCCAAGATGTTGAAGTATTTATAGCCGAAGGTAGGTTTCCTAGAAGGTACAGCCGGCTGAATAGTATTCCTGTTCTACCAACAGTGGACTATGCACAGGCCATACTGGTTGGTGGATAGGTTACGGCCAACAGTAACAAAGTCGGCTGCACTATTCCACCAACTGTAGATTATGCACGTCCCACCAACTGTGGACTATACGCAGGCCATGCTGGTTGGTGAATAGGTTACGGCCAACAGTAACACTATTCCACCAACTGTAGGCTGCGCACGTCCCACAGTAAGGGTTGGTGAGTAGGCAGCGGCTAATAGTGACAAACAGTACTAGAGGGTGCTCCTCCTCGTATTGTTGTCGGTGAGCTGTCACCCTGCGATTGGTTCATGGGCTGCTTTGGTCAATTTGTCTGTTCCGCCCATACCTTAGCAGGTATAGTACGAAAGACCTTCCAGAAGCATACGGACTGGCTCACTTGGGTGGGAGTATTCCCGCCTTGCTCATTCCTTCATGTGACTACTGAAGTAGCTAATGCCTTTGTGCGTGTAGCCTTGCTGTTAGTGCGGGTAGCCTTCCCTGATGGCTTGTATCCGCAGCTGCGGGAACAGGCGGGGTACTTCACCATTGGGAGGCTTTCCCTGCGGGTACAGCTGGCGTACTGCGCGTAAGGTTCTTTGAGCATGGTGGGTCCTGCTGGAGCAGTTGGTCCTTGCGCAGACGTCCCTGTTCAAGGTGAGTCTTGCGGGTCCAACTGGGCTCTGCTGGGACCTACCTCTTCATAAACAAATAAAATATCTAAAACCACATTTATTCAGTCGGTAAAACCCGGACGCTAGTAAAGCCCAAGCTTTGTTTGTTCCGGACGTTGGGGCTGTGAGTCGGTAAAACCCGGACGCTGGTAAAACACGAGCATTGCGGAGGTGAGTCGACATGAATTCGGTTGATTCAAGTTACATTCATCACGGTACCGGAACTAAAACAAAAATGTTGGTAAACCCAGTCATTGGTAAAACCCGAGCTTTGTCTTCCCGAGAGTTGTGGCGGTGAGTTGGTAAAACCCGAGCATTGTTGGTGTCAGACGTTAAGGTAGTGAGTCGGTAAAACCCGCATTTTGATAAAAACCTGAGTTTGTGATCTTGGCGTTGTGGCGGTGAGTTGATGCGAATTCGTCTGGTTTCAATTACGTTCATTACGGTACCGAAACTAAAAAAAAGTATCGATAAAATTTGGTCATTGGTAAAACCCGAGCTTTGTCGTCTTGGTGCTGCGACGATGAGTTGGTAAAACCCGAGCGTTACCCGAATGATGAGACGGCGCGAATAACCGTTTAATTATCGCATAAAACAAAATAACAACAATAAAAAACAATATAAATTATGTGGCCTAATTAGAGGCTGTCAAGTAGACTAATCGTGGTCCAACGACATCAGAATTCTTCTTTGTTACAATAATAATAATAATAATAATAATAATAATATATTATTATTATTATTAAGAGGCAAATATGTAAATATTATAAGACATTTTTCCCCTTAAATTGATTAATACATAGTGTTAGTGTGCAGATAAGAGTTTTTTAAATAAGGATAAAAAAAAAACTACCTCCACTACTATATGGTAATATGGGGATCCTGGGATAATAACCTACCCACTCCCGTCCATAACCAAACCAAAAGAAAGAACATGACACTACATGTAAATGAAAATTGACCTAAGGCTTGCCTAGACTTTTAACATTACTTACAAATACGTAAACCTAAATAAATAAGACATGCACCTCACTTCGGTCCCAAGGGAAGGCGCGTATCACAGTGATACTCCTCATTTTACACCTTTATCTGATGTTTTAAAAACCGGTATTTTATCGTACCGGATTCAGTTCAAAAATGGTATAACCGGTTGAACCGGAATGTACCGGGAAGTTCGGGTTGAATAATTTAACTTGTAATTCCATATAAATACAATCTCAACTCAAAAATAACCCAAAAGTGCATTAATAAACATCACACTTAAACCAAATATCACACATGAACAATGGTCGAGTCAAATAGAAAACTTGCATTTTGTATACAAAATTAGTCAATTACAAAAAAATGTTAAATAACCAACATTGAATTTGCATGATACAAAGTTAGTTGATTAACGAATCGTCTTTTATCGTGTTTACTCGTTTCAGTTTTATCCCATGTTAAAAGTCCCTTTTAAAAAATACGGGCCGTAAAAAATATCAAAAATCTCTCGGATTGAAAACCGGTTTGCCAGTTTAAACAAGTATTTAAAAAAAACCGGCGGTACGATATTCTAGCAAACCAGTCAAATATACCAGGCTCTAATATTTGTTGCCTTACAAAAATCCGGTATAACCAGTTCAACCGGCCCGTATGTGCCGGTTTTAAAAACATTGCCTTTATCACACACATTGTATTACAATTAACTAATGGAATAATTAATTGTTAGACGTGTTACAAAACTCATTAGCTTCAGATCCGATCAATCGGACCTTACAATAACTGTTATAGATGCCATGGGGTTGGTAGTCCATGCAAGGGTTCAAATTCCAATAAGTAAGAAATTTTCCGTTAAAGAAAATATAATATTTATAGAAAAAATAACATTTATAGAAAGGAAAATTTAGAAACTAATGTCGGGTATATGCTTCCACAATCATACAAGACAACAGATATTAAAATTTTATAAAGAAAATTATCTAATTATATAAAATACAAAGCAAATAAAAAAATATTAAATATTCAGGATAAATATGAGGAGGTGATGTGTATCCATGCTGTTTGCAGCGAACAAGGTCTTGGCTAAAGTTTGGAAGACTTTTGGGATTGAGCGTGGAGCTCATGGGCTTGACTGTGACTCCCACAAGTTGTCAAATATAAACATAGACCAAATATGTTGACCTTGCAAATGGATAGAGATGAAGATTATTGAGGCAATTTTTAATCTTATATTTATATGTAAAACTGTCTCTTATATTTATAGAGTATTGTAATTTATTACTTGTAATTTAGAGGTTTTTCTATAGACTTATGTTTTTTATCAGATGATATTTATGATTTTTCTTTGGGCATATAATATAAACCCGTGATATTATTTTTAATTAAAATCATATACATGGTCATACCTAAATACTCATTTCGAGTTTTCTTGCCGGAGTTTATGTCAACCTCATGCACACCCCCAAAATTTATTTGTGAGCATTAAGTATTTAACTTCCTTTGTAACTTCATACAGAAAATTATTAAGTAAATGGTATAACAAAGACAAATTATATTTAAACAAAAATGTGTGAAATACAAATTATTATGCATGTGTCACATTTTATATAATTTTTAACATAAAAAACATTTTGAGATTTCGTTGTTCTTGAAATACGGGAACTAGCTTTACGGGTTGCTTTCGATTTTGCATTCTCCTCCCCTCCTTGCTTTACTGGTATTAGATGTATTCAACTGGCAAAATCGGGAACACCCACTAAAAGGTCAAATGGGTCTAAAGATGACCCGTTTAAAATTTTCTTTTGAATATGTCACCCATATAACTAAAACTTGATTGACCCTGTAAGTTTTTAGAAGACCAAATGAAAATTTTCAGTACTATCCTAGTGATCATAAGCCAAGGCCCCCTTTCTCAAGTAGAAAGAGTATCTTGTAGTTATGGGCATATGGCTATGCAAGCTCAAACATACATAGAGAATAAGCATGTATTTTTATAGAATAGTATCTCAGTTAAGAAACTTTTTATGACCGGAATTTGGGTTTAATTATATAGAATTTTATGGTGACCTTACCTGGTAAAAATATTTTTTGATAAGAGAGACAAAGAAAAAAAACAACATAGTTACCCCGTGAAACAGATTCCAGGTCTGCCAGTGTATAATTGCCAATGATGAAAATCCGGTCCACGTGACTCACGCTCCTGCTGCATTGTCTGTACTTGCTACAAAGTAAACAATCACCTGCACACAATTGAACATTAAATAAGGTTGTAAGGAATAAGGATCAGCATGCTCAATACAATTTAGTTTTCCGGTAAATGCTGCTTAATTTTCCGGTTAAAATATAACAAAATCTTTAAAAAATAAAGTAAATTCATTAATTTTGAGCGCAGATAGTATCATTCTTGCTAGATAACAACACAATTTAGTTTCGATGTGAAACCAAATCTTTCAATACAGTAGGTGTGTGCCATAATTTACAACGATTTATGGCAATATCTTGATGGTGATATAATTAATCCTCCCTTAGACCTAAAAGGACAACTTGAATTGAAAGAAGGCAAATTGGAAATAAATAATCCCAACTTTGGTGTATTGGCCGATAATAATCCCAACTTTAAAAATCACTACCAGCGGTCCCAACTATTTTTGTCTCAATGGTCCTCCGTTAAAAAACACTTAACACCGTTACGTTTTTTCACGAGTTTCAAACGGATGTTTTAGGGCTTTTGATTAGAAGAACGATACGATTCGACTGATGTAAAACTTATCTCGAAACAATGATTCAAATGACTTGATTTTTGTTAATTGGAAATTCAATCACCCGAATTGAACCATTGTTTCGTCGCTTGGATCACCGTTTCGAGATAAGTTTTACATCAGTCGACTCGTATCGTTCTTTCGATCAAAAGCCTTAAAGCATCGGTTTGAAACTCGGGAAAAAACGTAACGACGTTAAGTGTTTTTTAACGGAGGACCATTGAGACAAAAATAGCTTAAAGTTGGGACCGCTGGTAGTGATTTTTAAAGTGGGATTATTATCGGCCAATACACAAAAGTTGAGATTATTTATTTCCAATTTTCCGAGAAAGAATAAGATCATTCACATTGGACTCTTTTATAATTCTCGTCATTCATTGAAGATGAACAAACTCTTTTATAATTACATCATATTAATCCAACTATAATCCAATTATGTGATAATAAGTTATCAGCTAACAGATGAAAAGATTAACATTTCTCAGTCAAACTAGGGCATTATAGTAAATTGATGACATTTATGCAACCTTTTATTGTAATTTTTTCCAGAAAATGTCAAAAATAAAATAAAAAAAATAGGGTACCTGTTGGAGCTGGAAGGGGCAGTGAGGCACATGATATACAAAAGCTTATAAAGGCTGATCTCATGGTAGAAAGAAGCTTTACTCCATCCATTCCAATATGATAAATTGACAAGCACACTTTTGACTTTCAAGGTGAAGCATACCGCTTATAAAGTTCAAACTTGATATAGATGCTTTTGCCAACTTTAATACCTCCACTGTCGCATCTGAATGTAGTGAGAATTTTAGCCCGTTTCACATATCTAATTGAATTCACTGAATTAATGTCAAGATAATACAAGCATTACAATAATATCATTTACAAGAAAGACTAACTGATCCATGCATCAAGGGTACAATACATAATTTAGTCTTGTTGGTCATCAACTGAACTGTTTTAAGTTGTTGATTATATCATGCACGTATGCAAAGACCATAGCAGAGAAAGATGCACCGAGTGAATCCTACATACGCAGTGGGCCCATTGCTTGCACACCTTGCGCCACAATCACAAACACACTTCAAATGATACTTGTTTATGTTAACGACACTAAAAAACAAACTTGAGATGGTACATGTTCATGGAATGATTGATGCTGAATTTGTAACAGTTACAAAGTTTTGCAAATTCATGTAAAAGGAAACACAGTTGGCTCAAAAAAGCCAATATCTCAAATATAAATTCAATAACTCACATGTTAATGTCCTTATGAAGCTTAAATCAAAATACCCATCTTATCCTTATGTAAACAAGTAACGCCAGACATGTCTCCTATTTTTCTAAGAAAACAAAACATATATGCATCTACCATTAGGTGTAGCATCCGAAAAAGAGAGAATATTTACACTAGGGCTACCCCGATTGAGAACAGTCTAGAAAATGTTTGATGGCTGCATCAAAAGTTTCCAAGCCAACGAAATTCTGCGAACTTCAACATAAATAATAGAGTAAAAATTTCCTGCATGATCATAATGTTTTGGCATATGCAGTCACAGAATCTTCTCCTATTTATACAAAGAACTTACATAAAATTATATTCCTAGATATAATTTTCATGGAATAGAAGAAAGAGTACTTCAGACATTCAAACAAGGGACACGTTAGTCTTAAAAATTAGCATCATGTGTAAAATGGCTCATTGTGATCTACATATATTATTAATCACCGTGAGTTCATTTTAGGATGATGTATTCATTCAATGTGGCTCGTATGTTTTTTGTGTTAAGAACAAGACATTCACCATAATCAATAATCATCCAACACAATGATAAGACATCATGGACCTCCTTTGTTAAGCAAAACCATTGTTAGAAATCTTTTTGCTTCTCAAATAATGTTTCAGGTCATATTTTATTTTACTTTTTTAATGGTAGTCATTAAGATCTGCATGTTCAATACTATTTAAATCACAATGTAACAAAATCTTGAAGAGAGAGTAAAAGTATACTATTTAACCGAATCATTTGCATTAGCCCTAAAATACTACATGAAACTTTTCAATGATTCTCATCATTGATCATACATTGAGAGAATAAAGGAATCACCATCTTTATAAAAGGTTCTATGTTTAGTTTTGTTAATATAATCTTGGCAAGTTAAATGATTAAATGTGATTTGATTCTCACATCAAGAGGTTATCATTAAGGGGACGTTTGGTTCGTGAAACTTGATGGAATTGGAATAGGATTTGGAATTTGAATTGGAATTTAAAGGATTCCACTGAAATCCAAAATGTGTTTGGTTGGTACATTTATTATGGAATTGGAATGTAAAAAAAGTAAATATAATTACAAAATTACCCCCAAAATTAAACAAGTGCATAATATATTGAATACACACACAGTCATTCACACACACAGATGTTGGTACACTCACTAAAATACACACATGTTGCTACACACACATGATATGCTCACAAACATGTATTGACGATGGCAAGCATGCTGGATGATACATACTACAAAATTCACACAATGTTAAAACTCACGGGTGCAATGGCAGCAGTCGGTGGCTGGTGGTGGTGGCAGAGTTGACGGTTCGATAGCAGGTGGGGCGGGTGACGGTCGGTGGCTGGTGATGTCTACAACGGGCGGTTGTGAGCGGCATCAATGGCGACGGTGTCACTAGGTGGCGGGAGACAAATGGCTGCAGCAATGTTGATTAGTGTGATGATATTTGAGGGTGGAGGTAGAGGTCTGTCAAGGTATTTAAATCCTTCATAACAGTGAATGAATTTGAAATTCATCAATTTTGGGATTTTGTTGCAACTAATTCCAATTCCAAATCCTTTTTCTTATCCAACCAAACACACTAAGGAATGGAAGTTAAATTCCAATTCCACTAAAATCCCATGAATTTCAGTCAACCAAACAGTCCCTAAGTATTTAGGCGCATCATATTCAAGGATAAACAAAATAGATGAAGTGATATTGTTCTATAGGCTTTACAGTTACAAGTTCAAACAAAATAATTCAACTATAACCAATCTATGTAATAAAAATCATCAACCAACAGTTGATATTGATATCAAACTATGCAACTTTTCTCTCGTCTTATGCACAAAAAAAAGTTCAAAAAAGTAGGGTACCTGGTAGAGAAGTCAGGCTGTGGAAGTGTGGATGGTGTTGATGGGATTTTCCACATTGCATCTCCTGGGAATATTGCCTTCAAAATAGCATCAATTTCAAAAACGCATATTCTCCTTATAATACTGCAAACGAAAAAAATTAAATGAACACTTACAACCCCTAGTTTGCTGTTGATATCATCCCCGCCATCCTCAACTCTACACTTTTGTTCAGTCCATGATTTGAAACTGCTTTAATATATATGAGTGGGTGGATCTTGTAGCATTGTTTGAGGGTTAAGAAATGATTAATAAGCATGGAAAAAAGGGGGGAACAGAGGGGTGGGTTCAACAAAGGATCTGGTAGCATTGCTTGAAGCATCAACCAACAAAGGTGCATGACTTTTGAAGAGAATAGCTCAAGTTCAAGTTTTATCTGTTCAAGATCGAGTACCGAAGGAATGATTTAGTAATAAAATCTTCTTATGTGTTGTAATTTGTTCGATCATGATTTGGTAGTTTGGTTAAATAAAAATTGTTGGTTTGCTATTTTGCAAGATGTATTTTGTTGGTAGTTTTTGTTCATTTTGGTTCAACATATTCGATAAATTGCTAGTTCAAATCGACTATTTGCGCTTACTGGTTCAGAGGGGTAAAATAGTCATTCTGCACAGTTATTCAGATGTCCAACCAAACAGCACTTACTCGTTCAGAGTCTCTTAACTAATCAGGTCTCTTAATGGCTCAGAACTTAACAACGCAGCACTTGCCAAACAGCCCTTTTGTCTTCTTGGTCACCATTGAAGTGTTGAACTATTTTAAGTTGTTGATTATATCCATCCTTGGTACGCGTATGCAAAGACAATATCAGAGAAAGATGCATGAGTGTAGCAGAGGAAAGTGAGGTAAATCTTCTCATTGTAAACCCTACATACGCGGTGGGCCCGTTGCTTACACCGCAATCAGCACATACACTTCAAATGATATTTGTTTATGGAAATATTTGATGCTGAGTTTGTAGTAATTACCAAGTTTGGCAAAATTACAACCACCGTACCCAGTAAGTTTGGCAAAGTTACTAAAACATAAATGAGTGGCAAAGTTATGGAAAAGAAAACATACCTAGCCCTTTCGGTCCACATTTAATCTTCCAAGCTGTGATGTTCAATAGGAAACTTTTCAATAAAAATGGTCTATCTGCAACAAAAAGCCAACATTTTTTACTAATTAGATTTTGAGCTTCAACGATATTTCCGTATCAAGAACAGTTAAAGAATGCCCGAACACGAAAGTAGGGTTTGTGCACATGGAAGACGTGGTGGCAGCTCATATTTTAGCACAGTTGCTTATTGTAAATACATTATGTAAACAAGTAAGCAGAGAATATATATCTCCTGTTGTTTACAAGAAATCAAATGTTAGGTGTTAAAAATTACTAACCAAATATATGTGACTATCATTAGGTGTAGCAGCAATGCCCTTTTAATAGAAAATGTAACCAGTTAACTACATTAATGAGATAAAGGAAAACACATGATATATGTATATAGTGACCATATAAACTAATACGACTAGAGTTTTTATATTAGACAGTCATCATATCGTGTAAACACAAGCAAACAATTTTTACATAAAATGGCAACCCACGTAGTATGCATAGCAGTAAGATATTACAACTAGGGCAACCTCTGTTAAAAACGCTTAGAAAACGTTTGCTGAATTATGAATACATCAAAAGTTCTAAGCAAACGAATATCTGTGAACTTCAACATTATCATAATGTTTTGGTATATGCACTCAGAGAATTTTCTCCAATTTTATACAAAGTACATATATAAAGCTAGGTATATTGGTTTTAAATAATCCCAACTATCACCTTTTGGTCGTTGTTGGTCCCAACTAACAAGATGGCTGGTGACGGTGCCATCTTTTATCATTCTTTCTTCCATCGAACCCCTACTAACAGATTACTAACTCCGTTAAAATGTTGCTGACATGTCGTGCTTATGTGTTACAAAACTTCTTCTGTGGCAAAATACGTGCGACGTAATCCCTAATGGTCCCCATGTCATCTTCTTCCTTTCTTCCCTATTTATATCAATCACCATCACTAAACGCCGGCTATCGACCTCCATTTTCAATATTCCATTGTTTGCCACTGGAGTAAGAAGATTCACTTGTTATAGCTTCCGCTTGCCTGAATATAATCGGAATATTGCCTGAGAGTTTACGGGAATGTTCACTCCCAGACTCTCAATTGGCTGTGAAGACGACGCAAACAAATGGATTTCTTCTCTGCGAAAATCTGCTCAGATCTGTCTGACGTGTCAGAGACTCCCAAATTAACGATCTGGTTTAAAGAAATTTCATATCTGGTGGAGGAGTTTGACGGATTTGAGTTTAGACATGATGATCGGGTTATGATGCTTTCAGCCGACAAGCTGTTATCCGACGGTAATCAGTAACCGATTTTCTCACCGGAGAAGTATCGACGATGCGTTTGCCGCTTATCCGTACTTGTTTTCTCAGCGAGCACCGAGGTGTTCGAGCCAGTGGAAAGAGATTCTCAGCCACGGCTGGTTCCAATTGACATAAATAAGGAAGAAAGGAAGAAGACGAGTAGGATGTTGCACGTATTTTGCCACATACGAAGCTTTTTGACACATAAGCATGACATGTCAGCTATCACAGTATTAATATATTTATATTATGAAGTATAGGGCCGGTTTGTAATTATTATATTTACTGGGTTAATGTGTAATTATAAGGTCTATAAATAGGGATGATGGTAGACATATTTACATTACGTATTCAATTATTTCAGTATTGTTATTCAAGATTTGCATTTGTGTATCATCTTCTTGTTCTATTCAATTAAATCGGGATTTGTTCTTTGATTTCCAACGGCAACATTTTAACGGAGTTAGTACTTTGTTACTAAGGGTTTGATGGAAGAAAAAAATGATTAAGGGCGGGACCATCACTTTGCCATTTCGTTAGTTGGGATTGATAAGAGACCAAAAGGTGATAGTTGGGATTATTTAAAACTAATATACCATAAAACTATATGCCTAGGTATAATTTTCAAGACATGGAAGAAAGAGTAGTTTATGTACCATAAGCAAAAGCTCGCTCAACAAATTGATGAGTAAGGTTAGGCAAGGCCCTCATATCAAACTTGCTTAACAAACCAAATTGGATCCAGTTTTCAATGATTCCCATCATGCAAAGAGAGCAAAAAGGAATCATTATCTTTAACCAAGTTCAATGTTTAGTTTTGTCAAGGCAATCTTCCCATGTTACACGCTAAAAATGTTACATATCCCAAAAGTTATGTATTTAACTGCATAATTCAAGGATAAACAAAATAGATGAAGTGAATATTGCTCTTTACCCTTTTCAGTTACAAGTTCAAACAAAACAACTTAGCATGGCAATTTTACAAACAGTCACAAATTACATCTAAACTTCAATTATAATCAAAAGTATTTGAAAACAATTATCAATTAACAGGTGACATCCAGTTATGCAACTTTTTTCTCTTCTTTTGCAAGAAAATGTCAAAAAGTAGGGTACCTGGTGGAGGGCTGAAAGGTTCTATACGGGGCTTTCTGTTAGGGTTCGGAGTCACACACAAACACGAATACAAAAGTAAAACCGAAAGAATAAACGAAAGAGACACAAGGATTTAGTGGTTCGGTCACGGTGTATGACCTACGTCCACTGTCGATAACTAGGGTTTTCTTATTATTGAGTGATACAAACTTACAAGTACAGGAGAGAATATATAGACTAGACAATTAGGGTTTAACCCTTTAACTAAACTGGGCCTGATTAGAGCTTTTGGGCTTGGCCAAAACTCAAACAGCTTAAACTCCTAATTCTGTCTATTCGTCTAAACCGGACCCGACCCATGATGGATCGGAGACCACAACATAACAATCTCCCACTTGGGCTTCGAGACATCTTCTCTAAACCACCACTTGGATGCGTCAAACATTTCAACCTGCTCCCATTTGGAGACGTAAAATGTCTTCACCTGCATTGCCTTGTACATGTAAAATAAAACCCATCTGGTTTTGCACCTCCTAGTTACCCTTCGCCTTCTCAACATTATTCCTGAAGGCCTGCTGAAGCTCTGCACAGCTTCAGCTTATCCAGTATCACTGGCTTGGTGAATATATCTGCTGGATTCTTAGCACCTGAGATATTTTTCAAACTGAAAACACCATCACTGATCAAATCTCTGACAAAGTGATATCTCCTCCCGATGTGCTTAGTCTTCGAATGATAGACTGGATTCTTCGCAAGTTTCACTGCACTCTCATTGTCACAATATAATAAGAACTCTGCCTGTTTCTTTCCCAACTCTTCAAGAAAAGTTCTCAACCATACTAATTCTTTACTTGCTTCGGCTGCCATATATTCTGCCTCAGTGGTTGATAAAGCAACACTTTTCTGAAGTCTGGACATCCAACATACTGCTGTTCCCCCAACTGTGAAAACATAACCAGTAGTGCTTTTAAACGTCTTCTTACATCCACCCAGATCAGCATCTGAATAACCCCTGAGAATTGTATCCTTCCCCTTAAAACATAACCCCAAACTGGAAGTACCCTTTAAGTATCTGAGTAACCATTTCACCGCTTCCCAATGTTCCTTTCCCGGATCCGACATAAAACGACTAACTACCCCGACAGCATGAGCAATGTCTGGCCGTGTACAAACCATGGCGTACATGAGACTGCCAACAGCAGATGCATACGGAACTTTAGCCATCTCTGTTCTTTCTTCCTCTGTTCTGGGAGACTGGTCTTTGGTAAGTTTGAAATGACTTCCCAAAGGTGGTTTCTCGGTTTAGTCTTCTCATCATTCATCCTGAATCTTTCTAACACTTTCCCTATGTATTTCTCTTGGGATAGTGTTATGGAGCCATCTTTCTTTCTGGATATACGCATCCCCAAAATCTGTTTGGCTGGACCAAGATCTTTCATCTCAAATTCATCAGACAACTGTTTCTTCAACTTGCGAATCTCCTTCATATCAGATCCTGCAATTAACATATCATCTACATAAAGAAGTAGAATGATATATGAGCCTTTAAACTTCTTTAAGTAGCAGCAATGGTCGGCCTCGCATTTCTTGTACCCAGTTCTCACCATAAAATCATCAAACTTTAGGTACCATTGCCTAGGTGCCTGCTTCAGACCATACAAGCTTTTCTTCAATTTGCAGACCCATTTTTCTTTCCCGGCAACCTGAAATCCCTCAGGTTGTGCCATATAGATCTCCTCGTCAAGATCACCATGTAAAAATGCTGTCTTAACATCTAATTGCTCTAGATGTAAATTTTCTGCAGCAACAATACTTAAGATCAATCTGATGGTGGTCATCTTCACAACTGGAGAGAATATTTCATTATAATCAATTCCCTTCTTTTGCTGGAAACCCTTGACCACTAAACGAGCTTTGTATCGTTTAGACCCATCATGTTCTTCCTTGACTCTATAGACCCATTTATTCTGTAGAACTCTTTTATCTGGTGGAAACTTGGTTAAAACCCATGTCTGGTTTTTACTCAAAGAGTTCATCTCCTCCTTCATAGCATGCTCCCACTGGAGCGAATTTTTCAACTTAAGTGCTTCATAATAACTCTCTGGCTCACCATTTTCAGTTAAAAGGAGATAATTAACTGAAGGTTTGTAACGTACCGGCTGTTTAGAAACTCTGGTGGACCTCCTAACCCAGTGCTGAGGCGGGTCAGGTTCTTGTGGAGACTGTTCATCCTCAGACTCTGAACTCCCACTGTCAGAGACTCCCTCTGACTCTTCATTTCCACCAATATCATCATCTTCAAATTCAGGAACTGTGGTTTCTTCAGTTTCTGTCTCGGGTTCGGTAGCTGACTCAACTGTCTTTTTCTGAGCATCAATTTCATATTCAACCTGCTCTTTCTGAACCCTTGATTTTGAAGTGTTTCTATCTTTGTATAACTCAGCCTCATTAAAAGTTGCATGCTTGCTTCTGACTACTTTTCTGCTTTCTAAATCCCAAAGCCTGTAGCCCATTTCGTTTGACCCATATCCAATGAAAACATATTTTTTAGCTTTAGCATCAAGCTTGTCATTTTTCACTAGATCATAAGCGCTACACCCAAAGACTTTCAAATGCTTATAATCTGCAGCTTT
>NW_027504806.1:0-14278 GCF_021521415.1 Bidens hawaiensis | reverse complement strand
TGGACCATTTGAGATCCTGGAAAGGATCGGTCCGGTTGCTTATAAACTTCGTTTATCCGCCGAACTCAGTGGAGTTCATGATACGTTTCATGTGTCCAACCTCAAAAAGTGCTTATCTGACGAAACGTTAATTTTGCCGATGGAAGAGATTCACATCGACAAACAGCTGCACTTCGTAGAAGAACCTATAGCAGTAACCGATTGGAAAGAACAAAAGTTACGCAGGAGCAAAATCAAGTTAGTAAAGGTTCAATGGAACTCGAGGCGTGGGCCTGAATTCACTTGGGAAAGAGAAGATCAGATGCGCATGAAATACCCACACCTCTTTCAGAACATGGCTTCTGCCAGCAACGTCTCCTAAATTTCGGGACGAAATTCGTTTAACGAGGGGAGAATGTGACAACCGGTAATTTCCCAAACCCATAAGCTAAGTAATCAACCTAATAATTAGGTGATTGTAAATATTAAGCGCGTGCATATGTTATGTGCGCCCTGCGCGAGCGCGCCATGTTAGTCAGCGCGTGCAGTTGTTATGTGCAACCTGCGCGAGCGCACCATGTTAAGAACCAGCGTGAGCATATGTTATATGCGCCATGCGTGAATGATTTGGCTTTATGTTTTCATGTAACTTAAACATTATGTTGACTATGGGTTGACCATCCCGCATGATGCTAAGGCGGGTGCATCCTACATCGTTTATGCGCGTGCGGATGGGAACTAACCTACCCGCATGGCGGGAACGTTGAGAGCTAGTTTGTCTGAAGCTCCAAGATGGAATTGACTTCAACATGACTGATCACTATGTTGAAATACCAAGACCACCTGGAGAATCTACAAATGAAACTCAAATGTCCCTAACTGCGAGAAGGTTACGCACCTACCCGCAGCAAAGACATGTCCTATACGCAGAAAGCTATGCGCACCAAGTTATACGCGCAGAACACTTGGTCTATTCTCCAGTTAAGGAGATTACTCCCGCCCGAAAGGAAACAGTAGCGTGTTTCAGAGATTTTCCACTTTTTACTGTACACTGACAAAAGTACCTGAAAAAAAAGCACACTGTAACATGAAAAGTCAACTGTCAGCCACCCTATTCTCACCAACCCCAGATCTGCATGTTCTGTCCAAATCAAATCAAAATCTTTTATCCACCACTCCACTCTTAAGTAAATAATAATAACTTCCATACTTTATCATCATTACATTTAGATATGAAAAGATTTTAATCCCCTAAAGCAAGGGATTGTGTTCCCTTGAGTTTGCCTATAAATTTGTAGCCTAAATTATCACCCAAAACACACTTCAAAGAACTACAAACTTGCACTAATCCTTTCCCAAGCATCCGTTGTTTCCAGCTCCGATCCTGTTACTAGGTAAGCCGAGAATATAACCTTGAGACCTACTATCCAACCTTTATATTCTCCTATTTCTTGATCTTAATATATATACTTGTTATTTAATCGTATTCTAGACCTTCGATTCCGAGGCCAACACCAAGAAAACCCGAATCTCGATTAATCCCTTAACAAGAACCTCAGGTGAGTCTCACAGCCCCTATTTTCACTGTTTTCACTGTTTTTAAATTGCTTTCGGGGCGAGGGACACGTACTTAAATAATGTTTTATCATGGTATACTTATAAGCTATGCAAGCGATTATGTGTTTTAAGTTATGTTGCACGATGAGCAATGCAAACGGTTATCTAAGGTTTTCAATGTATGTGCGCTAGAACTCGAGTAAGTGATCACTTTACCATTGGAACTCTAAGGGTAGGGACTGCTGGTTTGATCCGCCCACTCGTAGGGGTCGCACCTCTTTGCATGGACGAGTGCCTGGCATGGGGCAGTACTATGGGGTTGAGCCCGCTCGTAGGGGTCGCGCCTCTTTGCATGGACGAGCGCCTTGTTTTCCGGCACAACGTCTGCGCGTAACCCGCGGGACGGTATCCTTAGCTCGTAGGGGCAATGCCTCTTTGCATAGACGAGCATAGTTTTCCAGAAACGTCTGCGCGTAACTCGCGGGACGGTTTTACGTTATTTTAGCTCGTAGTGGCTGCGCCACTTACATAGACGAGCACCGTATCCAGAATTTGTTCACGC
Source organism: Bidens hawaiensis (assembly GCF_021521415.1). Taxonomy (NCBI): domain Eukaryota; kingdom Viridiplantae; phylum Streptophyta; class Magnoliopsida; order Asterales; family Asteraceae; genus Bidens; species Bidens hawaiensis. The sequence continues at coordinate 12,180 of NW_027504806.1, read as the reverse complement.
GTAACCCGCGGAACGATTTTTACCAGAATATTGTCAGAATTGTGTTAATACGATTTTACCAAGCAGATGTTAATGATGTTGCCAGAAATGTTTCAGAATGATTTTTATCAAGTTACTAAAACTTGTGAACTCACTCAGTTTATACTGATTCAAATGTTTTTACGTGTCTTTCAGGAGATAACTAGGTAGCGCATGGAGTCACACTTAGAGCACCACACGCTGAACATCTAAAACAAGCTTTTTGGAAGATTTTGGTTTTATCCCCTCGATGCGCACGGTTACCCGCCGCGCAAGGGGATATGGCGAGGAAATCTTCAGTTTTATACTTGGATGTTTCTTTTTGTAATCTTTGAACAATGTAATGTGTTTGTAATAAACTTCTCATGCGCAATAAAAATCTTTGAATGTTTTGCAATGGCCCGTGCTTAATTATCAATCCCCACTCGTGCGCGCCCGGCTGTTTCCGCCGCTCAGGGCCGGGTGTGACATCACCGGGTATTATTCATATCCGCAAATGAACATTAACACAAAAGGAGTAGACCAGAAACAAGAGAGGAACAAGACACAATTTTAAATGTGTCCAAATTAAGATTGATATTTTTAACCAAATAAATATATAGGCCGTGTTTAAGTCCGCCTATTTCAACCCGCCAACCAAAACACGTTCGACACCCTTAAAAATGAACGGGGCACAAATTTTCAATAAAAATATGTAACAATTCATATGAACAAGGCAGGTCAAGACAAAAAGCTGGTCTTCCAAGAAATGATTAGACAAATACTCAGGATATGGCTATAATATTAATTGAAAGATCTCACCAAGTTAAAACGAGCACATAATTCTGACCTAATTCCTAGTATAACTTTAATTTGTATAACATCAAGCATCAGAACCAGAAATTCTACATATTAAGGATTTAGAGCTGTTACAGTTACCTTTGTTAACGACTTCCTTGATCAATCCTAAAAACAAAATCCCCTTTGAAAATCGTTGTTTACCTAATTGTATAACTAACTTTCTCGTCAACTCTCACCTTCATTAATTTGAGATTCAAGATGTGCATCCAGTTTTGACACAGCTTCAGATCCAATAAACCTGGTTAACTCATCCTGTCCAGCAAACATAAACCATGTAAAAAATCACGTGACACGATGCGAAATGCTAAATAATTTAACTCGCGAAAGTGACAGAAACCTTTATTGAATCATTTTCAGTTGTAAGTTTCCCACATTCCTCAGAAAGCCTCCGCAACTCATCCCTAAGTGAGTGATTCTCATTATTCAATGTCTCTACTCTTGCTTGTAGCTCTTCACACTCAGCCTGAATAAAGAAAAGCTAATATTATTAAAAAACGGTCAGATCATATATGTTTATATGCGTTCACTTTACATAATTTCCTATGTTATTATAGAATACGCATTTATTTTGTAGTAGTAAGTATATATTTACATTACCTGCTTGCGCAGCCTAGATCTTCTAGCTGACTCCCGGTTGGATTGCTTCCTTTTTTGCCTTTTCAATTCACGTTCATCCTGTTATAAAGTGGCAACCATTGATTTTGATGTTTACAGGTAATAAATCAGCAAAGAATTGAGTTTTTGTATACCTGCATCCACTGATCAGCCATTATTGGTGGTGGGCCCACTGGTTGTGACACACCAGAATGATTTGGCTGCATTTTCATAGACCCCGATCCGGTAGGTGGGCTCCACAGGTCCATCCCCATATTAAGATTGGTAGCAGGCATTGATGTCTGAACATTGGGTCCAGAGTTGTTTCGCGCATTCGCTGCATAAATGAAATTTTAAAATACGGTAAATTATTAAGTATGCACAAAAATAATAGAACTAAGGTAAAAGTCTGTAGAATTACCATCTGCAAGCATCTGATGGAAGCTTCCCTTTTTGCCTCCAGAATAATCCTGTTGGTTATCCTGATCGCTTGCATCAGATGAACCGTTATTTCCACTTTCAGCACTGTTTATGTGATAAGTTAAACAACCAGCATGATAAAATCTATGATAACTAATTAAATGAATATGAATTTTAAGGTTTAAAACCTTTGTGTGCCGCCGTCATTCCCTGAACTTGAAGCTGTCTTTGAACTCTCTCCAGTCCTAGCACCAACCGAGTGGCCATTCCCTCGAGCCCCCTTTGACTTTTTGCTGACCGTGTCCTTCCCATTAGAGGCCTTTGTTTCCATTTCTGTGTTTGGCTGCACATTGCCAGATGGCATATTAGGATGACCATAAACTCCTGCTGGTGGGTATACAGAAGGGTATGGAACGTGGGCCCCGTAAGGTGGCATCATAGGATGCTGAAATAATATTACATAAAATAGACTATTTAGTAACATGCCAGTTATTGCACACCAAACGCATGATGCATATTGATAATAGTTTGAATGTTTATAGATAAAATAGACCTGGCCTCCCCACATATACGGATGAGGAGCTGAAGATGTAACGGTTGAAGCATAGAAAGGCAGAGCAGCTCCAGAGCCATAATAAGCCTGAACACAAAAATGTAACTAATTGTTATAATAATCTATTTCAGCATGAATATATTACGTCACTGGTTATAAGTTATAACATGCACCTGCATAGCGGCTGACCAATCAGGATATGCGGGTGGTGGGGGTGTATCCTGTAGTTAAAAGAGAGTGAGATAACTTTGCATGATTCACAAAGAAAGGTTAATATGATTTAACATAATAAATAAAAAAACCTGAGTTGAAGTTGATTTGTATGTTTGGCAGGTGAGCTTTCTTCCCCGGTCCCCATGAAGCTTCAAGATGAGATTTTAATATGCAGCAGATATTTATCAAAAATCTAAAGGGCTTTTCATGTCTTTGTAATATAACCAAGAAGCACCTGCATAAATCAAGTATAGTGAAGATGTCATTGTCATTCATATGTGATACAATAGCAGCATAAATCAAGTATAGTGAAGATGTCATTGTCATCTCATAAGTGATACAATAGGTAAAAGAAAGCGGATAAAGTACATACAGATTAAATAATTAAGGTAAAGTATTAACCGGCGTAATAATGAGAATTTGTATTACTGTGACATGTTACAAAATTAAGATTCTTAATTTAGTATGAATGATCAAATGAAGAATATGTTATAACAATATCAAAACTATATTAAATACAGCTTGATTAAATATAAATTACTTGGCTGCAAATTTTTATTTTGGGCCACAAAAACACAGAACCTGGCGTACAAACACAATACAGATCTAGAGACACGTCAACCGTTTGATTTTCTTTAGTTAGTTGACCTTGGTTAAAAACCAACTCTATAGATAACACTTTTTTCAAATATCTGTTTTAACTGTCAATATTTTGATTAGTAATCATTTATGTTTAACAGTATTGATTTGCATTCCAAAAGTCGTTCTTAAAGTTTTGTTTGGAAAACAATGTTTCTCTAAAGACAGGTTTTCTGTGTTAAACTTGGTGAGCATTTTGGCGTTTAGTCAACAATGACTACTACCTGTTTTCAGTTAACATATCAATATCAACCAAATCTAGTTTCTTTGAATAAAATTCCTATATAATTATTTTGTGAGTCTGCAAGCATAAAACCCTAAGCTATACTAAATACGCAATTAACATTTCATGAAAATATAATTCAACATCCGTAACTAAGGTAATTTAAGAAAATATGATAGCAATCAGATTTAGAAGAATAATTGATGAAAACAGAAAGAATTAGATAGATAGAGAGAGAGAGTGTGACCTGTTGTAGCGGAGATTTAAACGGAGATTAAAGGATGAAATTATGAGAGAGAGAGATCCGCCGGTGAAATAGTGGCTTGCTTAATTATATAATATTATAATTAAGTTAAAAATTGAGGGGGTGTTGGACCGCCGTAGAGAGCGGTGGGGGTGAATGGGGATGGGATGAGTAGGGTTACACGTGAAGGCTGAGGAGGATACAGCTGTCAACCTCAAATTGGATAACATTGACGACGAGGCACTAAAGCTTTTAGCCTTCCAAGGACTCATGTCATCGTGGCAACCCAACTTATCAGGATAATTTATTTTATTTTTCTTTTTTTATTTTATAAAAATTGTTGAATTTTTTTTTTTGAACGACCAAAAGAAAAAATTTCATTAAAGCACCCAAACCAGAACAGCAAGTCGCTATCCGGTGACGCCATTACAAACACCACAATGAAAAACATCTAGACACCAAAAAAGAGCCGCAACAGGAGCACCAAAAGCAAAAAAACTCATAACACAATTACAAATTAAAGCTTCTCCAGTTTTCCCATGTAATCGCGTCCAATTTCGATCTATTTCGCACCCACAAAAAACCCAACACTTTTATTCCTCCCACCACATTGTTTAATTGTGCGATATTTCCATTGAACACCGCCTCATTTCTAGCTTCCCAAAGACACCAAATTGTCGTTAAACAAACCGCATGAAACGCCTTAGCTTTTCTCTTTGGAAACCTTGTGAATTTAAACATCTCCAACAAGTCTCGAAAACTGAAAGCAAAAAAGGAGGGTACCTTGCACCATTGAGCTATCAATTGCTATGTGGCATGAGCGAAGTTACATGATACGAACAAGTGTTCTGCCGACTCTTCGGTCTCGCCACACATAGGGTACAACACCGACGACACTTCTACGTTTCGTTTCGCTAGTGATACAAGGGATGGAATTCTTTCCATCTCCGCCCGCCATGGCAGAACCTCAACTTTTAACGGAACCCACTTATTCCATTTAAAGTTATATCCAGCCACCGACCCGGTATCCATTAACATCTTTTCCTTTACACCTTTTACCGAAAATTCGTTTGATTCATCTAATATCCAACACCAACGATCATTTCCATGGCTTAAACGCACCTGTTGACATTCCAGCAGAAGTTCCCGAATCTCTTCTATCTTAGCCCGTAAGGATGGCTGTCTTTTCCAGTTCCAAGTTCCACAAATCTCGTCTTCATACATCACCAAACAACTCGACACTGTGCACGCTTTGTTGGTCTCAAGTTGAAATAAAAGGGGGAACCGAGAAGCAAATGGCATTTCACCTTTCCACCAATCAATCCAAAACAAAGTACATGTCCCATCCTTGACACAACTTTTGAAGCTTTACATAAGTTCACACCCAAACCCAAAAATTGTTGAAAATAATTGGGCGAATGCTATCACAAATGGATGCATTTTCAAAGTCTAAGATAAAGAAAACTGTTAACCTAGTTGTATCCTAAATAGTTACCTTTTGTCTACTAAATAACATATAATATTACCTCTGTAATAATGAGATGGATGCATCATCTTAAATAACTTAAGAGTTATACATATTTCTTACTATTCCTTTCTATAATTCTCTCTAAACTTCTTAGTTTACCTCAATAATCTTGTTATAATTATAGTTGTATTATAACACGTTATCAACATGACTCGCTTATGTCTTAATCAAGAAGATCAACCAAGTAAAAAGACTTCAATCATAAACAAGGTAAACACATCGTTAATAATGATTAAAAATATATTATAATGATAAAACAAAACAAATATAAAAGATATCTTATTATGGACTTTTACTAATTATGAGACTACTAACTCTCTAACTTTTATTTATGCATCTAACATTTATTTTCCGACTCTCTAACTTTTATTTATGTAAACTAACATTTATTTATGCACACTAACTTTTATTCATGTACTAACGTTTATGCTAACAAGTTCGATATTATTATTATTCGGCACACTAATTTTACATCTTATTTAATAGATTATCATTTATATCTCATTTATTCTATTATTACCTACAAAATAAATTTTATCTATCCATATAATTTATATATATAACCGTTATAAAACGGTTATAAAATTTTCAAATATAAATAACCAATTATCAATTTCAATTATTTCACAAATACAAAAAATTTTCTTCTTAGGAATACTCAAAATAATATTTTGAAAGATCATTGTTCTTAATGCTGATAATCTTATTGTTCTTAATTCGTAATCTCCCACCAAGAAGTTTGATATTTTCTTTTTCCTTTATCTATTTATTGCTCTACCTTTGTATTTTCTTTCAATTTTAATATGTATGCAATCTTAATATTTATCTAATTTGTGTTTAGTAATAAAATGACGAATACTGCAAAGCTTGAATTTTTGGCTCCAAAAAGTTCTAGGGAGAACTATATGCCATGGACAACAAATGCCAAAACACACCTCAAATCAATGGGTGTGATAGAGGCAATTAATGGAAACAATACATTGGATGAGCACAATAGTGCAACAATTGATGTCTTTATCCATAAACACAACGATAAAATACTTCACTTGCAATATTTTAATTATGATGATCAAAGTGTTTTATGGAAAGAATAATTCATTACTCCCTGCTAGAGCTAAATGGACCAATTTAAGGTTTCAATATTTTAAAAAAGGGAATGATTACACATTTGCTCTATTAATTATATGTTCAAGGCTTGAATTTTGTGGATAAATTATGTCTGAGGAAGATAAGTTACTGAAAACTTACTATACTTTTCATGCATCAAATATAAATTTGCAACAACTATATCGGTTGCAAGAACATACTCTGATCTGAGCAAAAATCACATCGTGGCAGAGAAAAATAATAAGCTATCAATGAAAAACCATCAAGCTCGTCCCACGAGATCATTAGCCATGCCAGAAGCAAATATTGCTTATGATCATAAGAATTCTGGATGTAAATGGGAACAAGGTCGTGGACGAGGCTGAAACATTTCAATACAACCCATTTTAGTGGTTGCAACCACTCATTTAAATGGAATAATAATCGTGGACGTGGACACGGTCGTGGTCGTAAAGAGCTAATAATTACCACGCTAACCAGCAAAACAAGTTTAGAAATAATGCTGGTACGTCCCAGAATGACGAAGGCTCATGTTTTAGAAGTGGAAGTACTAATCATTGGGCGAAGACTTGTCGTACACCTTCACATCTATGTGAACTATATCTATCTTCTTTTATAGGAAAGGAAAAGTAAGTGAATCATATCAACAAAATTGATTATATCGATATTGAGTTGAATACCTCAGACTTTATCAATGAATTGGAACCCTGAAAGTGATGTTGTTAAATCATAATGATGATTATGTATTTCTTTCGTACTTATGTTTTAACTATGTTTAATTACTTTTCCTTTCATGCAAAATAAAAACTTGTAATAAATTTAGGAATGTATAATATATGCACTTACCGCTTTTGTTTATATTTGAAGATTAAAATGATTTTCGTTGGAGCAAAAGATCAATCAAATGATGTTTATTTATGCATAGAGGATAGTGGTACTACACATACTATCCTAAAATCTCAAAAATATTTTTACGATTTGAAACCAACAAAGGGAAATATTAATGCAATATCAGGTTCTTCAGACATGATAGAAGGAGTGGGAAAATATAAATTAGAATTACCAAATGATGCAAAGCTTTTAATAAAAAAATGTCCTATTCCCCCCAAAATCAACAAGAAATTAATTTATATACCTCGGACGAGCTGGAAAAAAGGCCCGTATAGTTTAAATGTTTTTTTGAAACAAAATATTTTTTAGGGTGAATATATTTAAAATTCTTAACATCCATACCTACAGTGACAAAAATTGAACAATTAAATTTAGGGAGGGGGGGGGGGGGGTTGACAAATATTAGAACTAAAAAACAAAAAAAAAAAGTTACCGGATAAATATTTCTAAAAAAATCAAGTTTATTTTTGGATTTATGAGAGGCCTGACTAACCAACTAGGTACGCATAATATTACTAAAACTACATGGTCTAAAATCTAGGTCAGTGATGGAACTAGAACATTTTAACTAGAGGGTCAAAAACGCGCTAATGTTATTCTTGCATCCATATGTAAAACATCAAGGCCATATGATTAAGTATTACTTCCTTGCTTTCTCTCATTTACTAGACAAATTATTAATCATTAATCGGTTTACGTAAAACAAGATCACCAATAATTTATTCTTCAAAAAGTTTTTCTAACTTCTTTGAGTATTGATTTCATTGGTATTTAGAAGATAGGATAGAACCCAACTATTGTTTAAGGTTTCTTTTACAACATATTCTTCTAGAGAAATATTTTAAAAGAAATAAACATGTATTGTTAAATTAAAAATTAGAGTAAGTTGTATAAATTTATAGTCAGCAAAGTTAAAAGTTTGATATAATAATCATATAGAATTAGAAAAAAAAAGTAAATGTAAAAAACTGTTAGTTATTCAAATCATTTACGCATTTAGTAATAAAAAAACTAAAAATAGATTTACATCTTAGTAATAAATAAAAGTAAAAATAAATTTACAACTTAAATTAAAGAGGAAAAAAGTATGCATATAAACTATAAAGTGATTGATTGGTGTCATGAGAGAAAACATAATACAAAGACCGTAAAAAAAATATTATTTTTCTTCAACAACCATCTTCTTCCTCATTTTGTCTCTGCAACTCACTTCCTTCATGAAAACTTTGATCTATTACTATATAAAATATTAAAAAATATATCAAAAATAATTCTGCCCCCCCCCCAAAATTACGTGCCTCGGACGGTTGTCCGGCTCGCCCTACCCAAGGGTCGACCCTGTTGATATGATACCCAGTCGAGGACTGTTGATAATGAAAAATATTTACATATTGCAAAGAAAAATCATATATTGGAAAGCCTACCAATGCTCTAATATGGTTTGCATTAATGTGCATCACGCACATATGGTAGTCAAAGAAAATTATTGTGATTCTGGTATCATAAACCTATGGCATGATAGGTTAGGTCATCCAGGATCTACAATGATGAAAATGATCATTAAAAATTGAAATATCAAAAGATCCAAAAAATAGAAAAAAAATCCTCAATATACATCTTGTTCTCTTGGGAAGTTAATTACAAGGCCTTCGTTATTAAAAGTTGACAAAAGAATCACCAATGTGTTTGAAAGAATTCAAGGTGATATATGTGGACCAATTCATCCACCATGTGGACCATTTAGATACTTCATGGATTTAATAGACGAATCCAGCAGATGGTCTTATGTCTTCTTATTATCGACTCATAATGTCGCTTTTGCTAAATTTCTTGCTCCGATTACCAAACTATGTGCACATTTTCCCGATTATACCTAAAAAAGAGTAAGGCTTGATAATGCGGGATAATTTACATCACATGCTTTCGATGATTATTTCATGTCTCTGGGGATTGTTGTTGCACACCTTGTTGCTCACGTACACACACAAAATGCTTTAGTTGAGTCGTTGGTCAAACGCTACAGCTAATAGCTAGACCTTTAGTAATGGGGATAAAACTCCTTGTTTCTATTTAGGGTCATGAAATTCTGCATGCTGGATCATTTTTTCGTGTGAGACCAAGTGCAAATCATAAATATTCTCCCCTACAACTTGTTTCGGAAATGAGCCAAACATCTCCCACCTTAGAATTTTTAGGTGTGTTGTGTATGTTCCTATTGCACCACCACTCTGGCCCCTCGCACCACCAATATTGTCCGCTTTGCCCATGAAGAACTCACAGATATGTTTGTAGTTGCCCATGTGGAGACTTCCCAGGAGGTCACCCATCCTGCTACTACTTCCAGCTGAGCACGCTTAACTGTGGAGCTCTCCTCTCGTCCACTACCGTTAAGCCCAAAACGCGTTGGTGATTTAAGAGGCGGGGTATTTACTTATGAACCAATGATCTCTCTTGTCCACGGCCGATGTGAGATTTTCCTAGGATGTTACAAACACCCCCCCCCCCCCCCCCTTTGGACTCATCGAGGTTTTCCCCACCATCCCATCCAGGATGTGGGATTTGCCTAAGGTGTACCTCACGACACCCCCGGGGACTTATCGTCTCTGATGAGGTTTGCCCCACCATCCTGAACGACACAAGAGTGGCCTGATACCACTTGTAACATCCGACCCCTCGTATTACCAATATTGTTCGATTTGCCCACGAAGAGCTCACGGATTTGTTTTTGGTTGCCCAGGTGAGACTTCCCAGGAGGTCACCCATCCTGCTACTACTTCCAGCTGAGCACACTTAACTGTGGAGCTCTCCTCTCGTCCACTACCATTAAGCACAAAACGCGTTGGTGATTTAAGAGGTTGGGCATTTACTTATGAACCAAGGATCTCTCTTGTCCACAGCCGATGTGGGATTTGCCTAAGATGTTACAAACACCCTCCTTTGGACTCATCGTCCTCGATGAGGTTTTCCCCACCATCCCATCCAGGATGTGGGATTTGCCTAAGGTGTACCTCACGACACCCCCGGGGACACTGTCTCTGATGAGGTTTGCCCCACTATCCCGAACGTCACAAGAGTGGCTCTGATACCACTTGTAACATCCAGCCCATCGCACCACCAATATTATCCGCTGCCCACGAAGAGCTCACAGATTTGTTTTTAGTTGGCCAGGTGAGACTTCCCTGGAGGTCACCCATCCTGCTACTACTTCCAGCTGAGCACGCTTAACTATGTAGCTCTCCTCTCGTCCACTACCATTAAGCCCAAAACGCGTTGGTGATTTAAGAGGCTGGACATTTACTTATGAACCAAGGATCTCTTTTGTCCACAGCCGATGTGGGATTCGCCTAGGATGTTACAAACACTCCCCTTTGGACTCATCGTCCTCGATGAGGTTTTTCCCACCATCCCATCCAGGATGTGGGATTTGCCTAAGGTGTGCCTCACGACACCCCCGGGGACTCACCGTCTCTGATGAGGTTTGCCCTACTATCCCGAACGGCACAATAGTGGCTCTGATACCACTTGTAACATTCGGCCCCTCGCACCACCAATATTGTCCGCTGCCCACGAAAAGCTCACAGATTTGTTTTTGGTTGGCCAGGTGAGACTTCCCTGGAGGTCACCCATCCTTCTACTACTTCCAGTTGAGCACGCTTAACTGTGGAGCTCTCCTCTCGTCCACTACTATAAAGCCCAAAACGCGTTGGTGAATTAAGAGGCTGGACATTTACTTATGAACCAAAGATCTCTCTTGTCCACGACCGATGTGGGATTTGCCTAGGATGTTACAACCACAACGCACAAAAATGGGCTTTCAAATAATGTTGGGAATATATGTTGGATATGAAACGTCTTCCATTATTACCTTGAACCTTTAACATGTGATGTATTTACAGCATGTTTTGCTAATTGTCATTTTAACGAGGCAATATTCTCGGCACTAGGGGAGAAATGAAAATGCAATAAAGTGATATATCAAAGTGAGATAGAGGTTCAAAAGATAATGCATCTATAGAAATTGCAAATCAGTTACCAGATGCATTTATTGATATAAACAGGGTCACTAAATCACATATAGGGGGTGCAAACGAGCCGAGCCGAGCCCGAGCTTGACTAGGCTTGAGCTCGGCTCGTTTAGTTTACCCAGAGCTCGAGCTCGAGCTATATTTTTAAAGCTCGAGCTCAGCTCGGGCTCGGCTGTTTACTATTTATCAATTATTTATTTTATAATTATAATTATTTTTATATATTTTTTCTATTATAATTTTATGTATAAAATAATATATAAATTATATAGTTATTTTTATTATTTTTTCATAACATTATATATATTAATTAATAATTACTAAATATATATTTTTAAAAAGTATATAAATGACAGGCTCGTTTAGGCTAGCGAGCCGGCTCGAGCCCGATAAGTGAAGCTTGAGCTCAATTAAGCTCGACTCGATCGAGCTTTTTAACGAGCCGATCTTGAGTAGCTCGCGAGCAGCTCGGCTCGTTTGCACCCCTAATCTCATATAACATGCTACTGGTTGCTAATGCTCTAGCTCGAGTTGAGATTTCAAGTAAGCAAAAAATGATAATATGCCTTATGAATCCCAGATGCATTAAAATGTGGCAGACCAATCGATTCAAATGATAAAAATCCAAGGAAAAGAAAAGGTTCTAAAAAGGAAATGACCATAAGGAAATAAAGAATGACAAAACCTTCCCTAGGAAGGAGTAAATGATATAACATTGCCTCAGGAAGAAATAAATGATTCCAATAAAGACTTGTCAATCAATTATGGTGAAACACGTATGATGTGGGATCGAGATGAAATGGAAAATATTGATGATATAATTTCTAATTCCATGGCAAATGATATTATGGAAGAAAATGATGATCCTGAACCAAAATATGTAAA
>NW_027504805.1:0-23314 GCF_021521415.1 Bidens hawaiensis | reverse complement strand
GGTTCGAAAAACGAGGACGTGAAACGGGTCGAATCGACCGATGATAAACGTTAATGAACATGAACAATCGATTCGATTATCCTACACACCTTTAAACGGATTAGAAATCGAGAAAGAATGAACAGATGATAATCGATAACTTCGCTGTAGGTTTAAGAGATTAAGTTCGCTGATTGACAGTAAGATAAGTTCGCTCCGGTTTGAAAATAATGAACTGTTTGACCTTTACTCTTCTTTATATAGGGTCAGATTTATTCAGGCGAAGTTATGGATAACTTCGCCAATTGCAGGCGAAGTTATGCACAACTTCGCTGAAATTAAAAAATTTCAAAACAAACCCCATAATTTGAACAATTTGCAATTAAGTTTTAAAACAACCTTTAAAGTGTTAAATGATACGATCAAGACCAAGTAACCCAGGTATAAAATCATACAACTACATAAGTAGAAAAATTTTAAAAAATAAAGTACACGGGATCAAATTTCAGTCTCGATAGGGACTACCATGTTTAAGATAAGATCCGAACAGGAATCATACTAACTACGTGACTGTCACACAGATCCGTGTTCAGCTGTATTATGACATAAAGAAACAGGTTGTAAGCAGGTAAATAACTTAGAATGGTTTTCATCGTTTCTGTGATACGGGTTAGGTTCAATTAAGCTCAAAACTTAAGTGGGCAACAACTCAGAGATTATGATACCTCCTATCTATTCTCAAAGCGTTTTTGGCTTTCCCCAAGTCACCCCGAGTTGACCTCGACCCGTAGTGTCTGATTAAATAGTAAGTATTCTTCGATCTTTGGACTCTTCTTCCGTTCTCTATCTTGCATCTTGATTGAGAAGTATTAATTTATGAACTCTAGAATGCCTCAATAACTCACATTTTTTTTTAACATTTACACAACTTCCGATAAACTACTGCAAGTCCCGAATCTGGATCACTGCAGTATCTTGACACGTTATCTTCACTGGAATCAGAACACTCACGGGCTCGTGTATGACTGGGTAATCGCTTTTCTGCCTATCATTTGGAAAGATATCTATGGAGACCTGCACAACTCATAAGGATTTTCCACGTAAAATCGATTTGATTTAGTTAGTATCACTTATACTTTTACGCACCATAAAAAGCTACCATGACATACAATGACTGTTCTAAAGTCTTTTAGGCCTAATAACTTCACTAGTTAAGCACACAGAATCAGTATATCTATCACTTTCCAAGGTTGGATCAATTTTCTGTTAAACATAGTAAAGGAACTTCTTACGAAGTAGTAGACTTGAAAAATAATTTCATCTCCCGAAAATTTTTTTTTTTAACTTCTATCGCCCCGATCAAGTCAAAGTCTTCAGGTAAACGGCTATCCTGAAGATCCAATGGATCAGCTGGACCGACCACATACTAGTATGTGTCCTTCTAACTAAGTTTGAACGACTAATTTTCAGCGAAAGAATAAAAACACATCATAAACCGCCCCGGTCACTTTCAGTCATCTGGTTAATGGCTATCCACATATTCTACAAGTAGAAATGAGGACCAAAAATATCCGAAGATATGTCCTTCAAACTGAGGCAACCGACATAATTCTAAGCGATAGTGACGTTTTTTTTTTTTTTTTTTTTTTAACAAAGTCACAAAACATGGTTACTCGGGATTGATCATCCCATTCAGCTCAACAAGGTTTTGAAATCTAGTTTTGTCAAACGCTTTCGTAAACATGTAAGCGAAATTATCTAGCGTATCAACCTTTTCGAGCACAATCAGTTTCTTCTCAGCACAATCCCGTATAAAATGATGACGGATGTCAATATGTTTAGTTTTACTGTGTTTTACGGGATTGTTAGTTACTGAGATAGCATCAGTATTATCAATGCAAATAGGAGTATGAGTGAAATTCAGACCATAATCGCGCAACTGTTGTTGAATCCAAAGAACCTGGAAGCAGCAGTTGGATGCTGCCATGTATTCTGCTTCACAGGTTGAAATGGCGACTGAGGTCTGCTTCTTTCATTGCCATGACACTAATCTGCCTCCGAGAAACTGATAACCACCTGTTGTTGACTTCCGACTCTGATTGCACCCTCCATAATCAGAATCCGTGTAGGCGACCAACTCCAAGTCTCCTCCTCTCATGTACCACAACCCCAGCTTAGGCTTGCCTTTGAGATACCGTAGAATCCTCTTCGCACCTCTCAAGTGAGATTCCTTTGGGTTTGCCTGAAAGCGAGCACAAAGACAAACTGCAAACATTATATCAGGCCTAGAAGCAGTTAAGTACATTAAAGAACCTATTATTGCCCGATATTGGGTTGGGTCCACGTCTGCATCATTGTCTGAATCAGCACCCAATTTGTGGTTGACGCAGACTGGAGTATCGTATGGAGTGCTGTCCTCCATCTTGAAGCGTTTGAGAACATCATGGACATACTTAGTCTGATGAATGAACATCCCATCTTTCTTCTGATCAACCTGCAGTCCTAAAAAGAAAGTTAGTTCACCCATAGCACTCATTTCAAATCTCTTCTTCATGACGGCCTCAAACTCCTGACACATGGCGACTTTTGATGCAGCAAAGATGATGTCGTCCACGTAGACTTGCACCAGTAGAAAGTCGCTCCCTTTTCTCTTGAAGAACAAAGTGCTATCAATCTTTCCCCGTTCAAAACCATTTTCAAGCAAGTAGTCGGATAGTGTGGAATACCAGGCACGAGGGGCCTGATGTAGCCCATACAGTGCTTTACTTAGCTTGTATACGTGATCAGGAAAGTCTGGGTCAGGAAAACCCGGAGGTTGCTCAACGTACACAACCTCATCGACTTTACCGTTTAGGAACGCACTCTTCACATCCAACTGAAATACCTTCATCTCCTTATGTGCAGCAAATGCCAAAAACAAACGAATGGCTTCCAATCTCGCGACAGGAGCAAACACCTCATTATAATCGATCCCCTCTTGCTGATTAAAGCCTTTTACAACTAGCCTCGCCTTGTTCCTGATAATAATCCCTTTCTCATCTCTCTTGCATTTGAAGACCCATTTTGTGCCAATCGCATGCACATTCTTTGGTTTTGCAACCAAGTTCCATACCTCCATCTGCTTAAACTGGGCTAATTCTTCTTGCATGGCTTCGACCCACGAGTTGTCCTTGAGAGCCATTTGATAGTTCTTTGGTTCAATCTGGCTGATGAAGCAGGTGTACAAGCATTCGTTGATTATGCCTGAATCTTTAATGCTTGTATAAACACAGGTGTGCTCATTCATGCTTTGTCTTGTTTGTACACCGTCGGACAGATCACCTATCACATTCTCCAATGGGTGATTTTTGTGAACTCTCGTAGTCGGAACCGCACTGACTTACAGATTGTCTTCCAGATTCGAAGATAGCTCATCAGTGGGTGATTGTTGTTGAGAGTGAAATGGATTGAAGAATTCCTCTTCAGTAGCGGCAGCAGGGGGTATCGACAGCATTTGACGAGGAAGGCTGACATTCATCATACTTCGGTCGTTGCACATAATTGTCTTCCTCATCATAAATCATCTTCGAAGCAATTCTTTCATCTACTTCTGCACAATCCAAATAAGGTATATTAAAAGATTTGAAAAGTCTATCATAGTCGAAAACCCTAGCGGGTCCCGTGCTTGGTTTTGGTGATTTGTAACTTGTAATATCAGTGTTACAGACCACCTCAACCTTGCTGGTCGATGTATTAAAGACTCGTCTGTTGGGAGTCCCAACAACGTATCCGACCAAAATTCCTTCGTCGGCTACTTCACCAAATTTAGAATTTGTCTTTAATATCGAACACGGGGACCTGAATGGTTCAAGACCACTCAAGTTGGGCTTTCTCCCATGCATAAGGTCATAACATGTTTTATTTAATCTTTTAACGGTTAACACTCGATTAAGGATATAACAGGCTGTTGCAACAGCTTCAGCCCAGAACACCACAAGAAGTTTCGAATCAGCTAGCATGGTTCTGGCTCCTTCAATTAACGTTCTGTTCTTCCTCTCAGCCACTCCATTTTGTTGCGGAGTATACGAAGCGCTGTACTGATGTTCTATTCCTTTCTGTAAGCAGAAGAGCTCCATCTGATAGTTCTTGAACTCAGTCCCATTGTCACTCCTGATGTATTTAACTCTTTTTCCCATAATGTTCTCAACTTTGGTAATCAAATTTATTACCATCTGAAAAGTTTCTTCCTTTGACTTCAGGAAATATACCCAAGATTATCGAGAGAAATCATCAGTGATCACCAAGCAGTAAGATGTTCCTCCTAGGCTTTTTGCATTCACGGGACCAAAGAGATCCATGTGAAGTAGTTCTAGGGTACTGACTATTGAGTTAACCTTCTTGGTGCGATGGGATTTCTTGTGTTGCTTTCCCTTTTTGCATGATAAACATTGGTCTTCAAAGTTAAAATTCTTCAAGGGAACACCCAGCACAAGCCCATTCTTGACAATGTAGTTCATTTTCCGAAGATGAATATGCCCCATTCTTCTATACCATAATTCGGACTCCGATTCAGTTGCTTTCGACAGAAGACACGATTCTTCTGTGGCCATCTCAGTCGACCTCATGTCCATAATATACGTGTTCTTTTCTCTTGGAGCCTTCATAACAATCCAATCCTCTGGTATCTTGAAACCAGGATATAGCACGATCGCCTCATTCTTAGTAAAATGTACGGTGTAATCTTTGTCACAGATCTGCGAAACACTCAGCAGATTGTGCTTCAGTTCTTCAACAAAATTTACTTTCTCTAACGTCATCTTTCCGTTAGTCACCGTCCCAATTCCAGTGATCCTTCCACCGCTCTCTCCAGCGAAACTCACTCTTCCTCCCTGAACAGGTTTCCATTCGTGTAACAAACTCTTGTTACCCGTCATGTGCCGGGAACAGCCGCTATCCACAACCCATTGATTGTTTGCAGCCCTGTTCAACTGTTCCTGAACGATTAAAGCAAATGATTAAAATCTGGGGACCCAAGACCTATTGGTCTTGGGTCGATACATCCCGTACCTTGGCTGTCCAAAGTTAGTATCAGAATAATTTCTGTAAGTCCTAAAAGGATACCTTCTTGGAGATTGACTTTGAGGCCATCCAAACCTTCTTGAATTAAATGAATTATTACTTATGGTTTGGTTGTTAGCAGTGAAAAACTGAGATCTTTTTCTTTGAAAACCTGAATTAGTCCAATTTCTGAACTTTGATGAGTTTTCAGTTTTAACACTATTGTAGTTACTGTTAGTTCTGTTTTCAGTTTTTGAAGGCCTCACACCTCTGAATCTCTGCTTCAGAGGGCAATCAGCAATTAGGTGTCCTAATTGATGACATCTGAAACAACTCCTGTGTTCAACTTTCTTTTCAATAGTTATTTTAGATTATGAGGCTGCATTACTGCCCGTTTGTCTCACATATGGTGGGACATACGGGTTTAGTGGAGATTTCTTTTCAGTTGTTTTATGTTTCTCTCCACTTTTTGGTAACACTGCCTTTTCTTTTGTCTCACTCGACTCGGATGACTTGTCCGAGTTTAATGAGACAGGACTAGGAACAGAAATCTTCACATTAGACGCAGGCTTACTTGTTTCGCCTTTACTAACTTCTGGATCTTTAATAGTTACCTTAACCGGACCTGTCTGACTATAATCAACATCAACAGATTACTGATTACTAGGATCATAAGTGTAATTATGATTGTAAGGTGGTGGAACTTCATGATAACCAATTCTTCCCCTTTTAACTGGGGAACCTTGATCACTAACGAGGTGATCAAGTATAGCGGTGGAATTTCTGAATTTCTCAAGTTTCCTGTTTAGTTCCACCACTTTCACCTGGTGATCAGCTATCTGTTTATCCCTTTCAGCTATTAGTTTGGTTTTCTCTTCTAATACTTCATAGCTAAGATCAATTACTTTAATTTTTTCAGCTAGATTTGCTTTAAGACTCCTAATATCTTTCTCACTAGCTTTTATTTTCACTTTATAACTGTTTTCTCTAGCTTTAGTGAAATGATGATCTTCTTTTAAGGTTTTAAATTGAGTATCCAAACTAACATACTGATCAGTTATAGTTGTCAATTGTTCAGACAGATTTTCACACTTAGTACAAGGGAGTTTGGTACTTACCTCAGTGAGCTGGTCTTTCACATCTGCCATGTAAGCTTCATTTTGAGCTTCTGCCATGTAAGCTTCACTATCGCCAGTCACTTTCTCAGTATCTGCAGTTTCGATGTTCGCCACATTTGCCTGTTCGATGACTTCTTCAACATGCAGATTCCAGTTATACTCCCCATTCTGTCTGGAAATCATGGCTCTATTCTCATTACCACCCCCATTCTGTTGTGTAGACCTGTTTTGACTGCGTTCTACACGTTCATTTGTCCACTCCTTCGCAAAATGGCCATTCTGTTGACAGTTGTAGCACCTGACCTTCGATTTATTGAACCCTGGTCTTTCACCAACAAACTTCCTACCTGTCTTCTTCATAAACCTCTTAACTCTTCTCACAATCATCGCCATCTGCCACTGCAGATCCATCTCTTCCAGATCATCAACATCGATCTGATCATAGTCTTCATCCAGTGTTGCTGGATCAACAATCTTACCCTGAATGTAATCATATGAAGCGATGAAAGATGCATAGAGAGCAAACTGCTGTTCAGCAGATTTAACACTCATGGGCATCTTCGAGTAGTTGTTGTTTGAAACACTTGGGGTAAAACTACTCTTGGTCGCTTGAGGTTTAGAAGCATTTGATCCTCCAGCTACAAAGCACACATCACCATTGATGTTGAGAGATACATGACCTTCATGTGTTGAGTTAGCGCCCGACTCTCCCTTTGAGTAGTAAGCAGACGAATCAGACTTCGAACTTGAACTTGTATTCACCTTTGCACCAAACATTCCTGGATCTTGAACCTGATCAGTAGGTGTCTCTTTTCGAACCATGTTTAGTTCAAAAGTTCATAGCTTGTTAACTGCTGTTTCCAGGTCATAGTCGGCAAAGTCTTTGTCTTCTCTCATCAACACAGTGTACATCTCCCATTTCGGTGGGAGAGCATCAAGAAGCTTTTCAACAATTTCATCTTCTTTGTAAGTAATAGAGTAGTTGTTGAGTTCGGTCATCAGATGATAATATCTAGTGATGATATCATCAAGTGATTCATTCTTCAAATACTTGAAGACCGAGAACTGGGTTTTAAGTAGTTTAATCTTTGAAGCACGAATTCCCACATTACCCTCAAAACGGTTTTCAAGTGCTTCCCAAAGCTCTCTAGCAGTTTTATACTTTCTGAAGGTGTGAAGAATCTCTTGTGGAAGAGCCATAGTAATTGCAGCATGAGCTTTGCTTTCAGCCTCATACATTTTCTTCTCTTCTTCTTCCATCTCTTTGTATTTCTTTATCTGATCACGACCCTCATACTCAGCAGTTGGTGGAATGTAACCATCTTGTATGCACACCCACATTTTAGCATCTTGGTACTTGACATATTGTTCCAAACGATCTTTCCACGCTACATAATCGGTTTTCTTAAGCATCTTCGGTGCCTTTGTAGCCGAACCCGCTTCCACTTCCATCTTCACCAGTTCCGTAATTTTTATTGAAGACATCTTTCTCAAAACACAAAGGAACCCGAAAAATAAAAATTTTATTTTAAACAGTACTGTAGGCGAAGTTGTGGATAACTTCGCTTAAGTCTGACCTTCGCTGATTCTGAACTTCGCTTCCTTGTTAAATTCACCTGATGCGGCGAAGTTGAAGATAACTTCGCTTGAGATAAGCGAACTTGTGAAGTAAGCGAAGTTGTGGGTAACTTCGCTTGAGATAAGCGAACTTGAGAAGGTAGGCGAAGTTGTGGATAACTTCGCTTAACCTTATATCTTTGCTGAAACCCTACGAACAGTGACGGCAACTTCGCCTGATGAACACGAAGTTTTTGCAGGTTTGATTTCTGGATTTTACGAGGTTTGTGAAGGTGTAAGGGGTTGTTTATGATGGTGGGAGGTGAGTAGGACACAAAAACTCAGTAAACACGTCCCGCGAATAGTCGAACGGAACGATTTCTATACCCGCGTGATAATCCCGAACCACACAATCGAGCAAAAGCTCTTATACCAATTGTAGGTTCCCAGCCGGATCTACACTAGATATCTCGTTCTACGTAGCTACGGAATCCCTACGTAAGACGTTACGAGCGTAGAAGACGATACGATTAAACACACGTTACAATAAACACAAACACGTTGTATAGCAACCGGAAACACGTGATACAATGATCACTGATTACAAAGTCTCTAACTCGTTACACTCGAATAATTAAACTTCTTTTTGATTAAGCCGTAACCTAATCAATATATATCACGACAACTTCGCCTGGCATGTTCAGGCGAAGTTGTCCCTAACTTCGCTTAGTTCACAAGTTCGCCTGTATCAGCGAACTTGTGAGCTAACTTCGCTTACATACAAAAACACAAATCTAACAAACTCGATTACAGACACTTGACACTGAACTACTGACATCATGCACCAACAATGAGGATTTTGCTATGATGTTTATTTCTATAATTTAAGTTATGTTCTAAAAGACAAAAGTATGGATGTTTGTAACGAATGGTTTAAGTTTTATTATTTCCGCGAAAGTTTTTAATTATCTCTGATATTTAGAACTGCGTTTATGAGTAAATCCAACATCCAAATGTGAGGCACCGGTAACGGGACCTTAACTGCGTGAATACTAAAAGTCAGCTACGCTGAGTGAGTTCTAGTTAATCAGGCAACATAAAATACATTCATATACTTACATACATACGTATCCGAAGATACATATTACATACTTAGCGTATTACCTTTCTTTCATTCATACATACATACTTTCTTTCTTTCATACTCTCATACATTCATTCATACATTCTTTCATACCATCACACTTTCATACTTTCATAATACATACATAACTGTCCTTACAATCTCATATATTAGTAGGGTTTGATCTCTTTCTTCTCTATCTCAGATATTATTAGGGTCTGGTCCCTTCTACTTCAGATATTGTTAAGGTCTGGTCTCTTCATTCCGTACAACCATACATATGCTTCTTTACACATATATTCTATTATATACTTTTATACATATTTTTAATCATTCATATATCATTCATGCATCTTATGTAAAACTCACCTTTCCAGGTGATACATGCAATATCCGAAGATTGTTCACGCACCGACAAGAATTCATTCATAAGCTCAATCATTATCACATAAGTCATATAAGGCATAAACTTACCACTTAGGGTAAGTCTATTAACTAATCACATCGAGTATGCACACAGCCCCAAAAACATAACATGGAAATGGGGCTAGAAACTCACCCGAACTCGGTTCCGTTCCTCTCAGAGTTAATGGTAACTCCTTTCTTTAACTGGTCGCGGCTAACTTAAACGAGTCGGTTTACGCACGCGATCTAGTTTTGATATCGGCTTTGGCTTGTTACGATGCTCTAACACTCTTAAGCTCGGGTTCTCGCCTTCGGATCTTGGTTCGGGATAAAGGAAAGTGTTTGTATGTGTTTTTGAAGGTGTAGGCTATGGTGTAGAGATGTATAAAAATGGAAAGGATTAGGGTTTAAGGGGTATTTATACTCCCTTAAGCCCATGGACCTAAGGCCCATTACTATTCTCCATTCCATCTTTTAATGTCCAAGCCCACCCTCTAATAGTTTATTTATCTAAACGGATACACGACACGTTAATAACAAACTAAATTTCCTTTATTAATATCATCGAAAGTAGGATGTTACATTATATAAATTCAATTAATCAAGGCGTTTTAAATCAGATAATCAAATCAATCGTAGTTAAGTTTCTCAAAGAAGATTTTTGTTGTTTTTGTCATTTTTGTCTCAACATATGTTGTCTTTTCAATCATACACTATAGCAACTCTTTGTTTGATTTTGGTTTTGGAACAAATAAAACTTGAATAACCTTTCAATTTTAAGTGTTTTATCTTATACCATAAAATTAATCTTACTTTCCCATAGACAGCCGCTTACAATACTTTACTTCTCGTTTAATTTGGTTATTCTCATTCACCCTAACCCATCTCAATATCAACTATAAGGAATCCTTTCCTTTTCAACTTTCAGGATTTATGTCCTATTGCCAAGGATGTTTTGGAAACTTTAAAATTTTATTAAAACAACTCAAGTGTTCAAATCAATTTTAGCAATATTTTATACACCTATGATCTACTAGTTTACAATCAAAATGTATTAAAACTTTTCTCACAATGTTATGTTTTTCAAAATGTTTTGTAACCCACACGATGGTACAAATTATGTGGACCATCCGACGATCTAAGTAATTATGGATGCATACGTAATTACCAAAGTCCTCACATGGAAATAATAGTACGTAAAATCGTGTGTCATATTCTATAACCGAAAGTACATAGTTTTGGAGTAAAGGTATAAATGTTAATATGATAAGGACATGGTGGATACACCGCTAGTACATCCTATATATAAGTGTCCTTATCGGATTGTCATTTGTAGCGTTGTGCCGACTACTCGAAGTTCCACGTTATGATATATTTTAAATTTTATCTGCAATTTTTACTTTCTCACAATTTATCTATTCTAATACTAAATTGTTTTAGTATTCACTAATTTCAGGACGAAAATCTCAAAAGTAGGGGATACAGTAACAAGTCGATTTCTTTTTGTTTATAAAATAAGTATCTAATACCCGACCCGTTTTTATTTTTGGGTAATTTAATCAATAAAGTATTCAACCAATTAAACATATTTTTTTCTTTTTCTTTATTTAATTAAGTTAAATATACAATTTTCACCCTAAACTTAAGTTTTAACCCTTTTGTATCCACACTTGAACTCTATGGGGCATTTTTGCAAATCTATCTAACTATTAAATTATATCTATAACCGAAACGCATACCCATATCCATAACCCTTATTTAACCCAAACCCGTAACCCATTGGTTTTCTTGATCCTTAATTTCCGTAGTATAATCACAGCTGATTCACTGAATTGTTTGTATTGCCTAAAACGAGTTATACCGACATGTTAATTGGAGTATGAATCAGAAATCAATTATGTTGATCAAAATAAGTTACCGTCATTACCAGCTTGGTATTATACCATCTAGGATTCGTAATAATTCAATTAGTCGAGTCTGCACCTCCTCTATAACCCGTCGACCTTAAATCCTAAAACAATTTCATCATACTTTCTGCCAAGAATTGTGTTTGATTCCTTTGTTGGCCGCAGGTTTTTGGTTCATCGTTCATCATCAATTCATCATCGTTTAAAGTAACTAATACATGCACTACGATCATTTTTAATCCAATTTTAATAACTTAATGTTAATTAAACAAACATCAAGCAGATTGATTGATTTCAGAAGTTAGGGTTTATAATCAAATTGGGGTTTATTCAGCTTCTATATAAAATATATTGTTTTCCTATAATAATCCACTGACACACCAGCCCACTTGGCTGGTGTATGTGTGTGTGTGTCAAAGCTTTGATCCGGCTGGATGTGGGTTCGACCTTCCCCATCCTAGTTTTGGTTTATTTTTTTTCGTTTATGTATTAAATCATTATAATTAATATTAAATATAAAATATAAAATAAACATTATTTTATTAAACCAACACCTTTAAGTTGGAGTTTCTTGTCAAATAAGCTCGTTACAAGTTTTCGTATATATATATATATATATATATATAGGTTTATATTATTGTTAAAAAATATATAACAAACATATTAAATGTGTTAAAATATATTTTACCATTTGTAATAAACCAAATTCGTTAATGATTCAAAATAACTACTTATTTGTAGTATATTTATTTAAACATTATTATTACATAATATAATTAATTGTTTATAAACATTTATTTATTTAATATTATTATAGTTATAACTCATATCATATTTATTTATTTTAATTATTTATTAATATATTTTATTATAAATTGTATTAAGTATAAACAATGGTAGTTTATAAATAATAGAAATGATAACTCTATAAATAAATGATAACGATACTAATAATTTTTCCATAACGATAGAAATTAATCGTAAATCAATAACATTCTTATCACCAACATAACTCAAATAAGAGAAATCCTAAATTCATTATATGTGTTATGCCATTTATAATTAACTCATAATATTATATTATTTAACTAGGAATCCTTGACGGTAAATCGCGAAGGGATCTAATCAGGTGTGTAATCACTCCCCTATTTTACTTGTTTTCAATACGTTTTGGAGACTTATGAATACTTATTATCAAGTTACATTTTATATCATATTCTTAATAGCAAACTATGATCTTTGTGTGTGAATCAATTAATTGCTTATATGCTACATGTTTATTTGTTTATTTTATGGCATTCAGAAAAGTCCATCATAATCACATTATAGTATGACCATATAACGGTCGTAGTAGCCAACGTCTGATTCGCATGATAATGGTTTTACCGTCACTTATTGTTTGCTCAAAGATTTGATTGTTTAAACTCACGGATAACAGGTTTGCTCTTATATATATATATATATATATTGTTAGAGTCAAAGCTAATGATTTTCTCACTTAACATGTGTTGTTGACAAAAATATATATTTTATACGCATTTGCAAGTTATCATTGGATTTTTTATCAAGGTGAAGAACACTTAGAGATGACCATTAGGATTAAAACTTATTCAAGAATTAGTTGATCTTTTTTTCAATTTCTTTATACTTGATTTACCAAAATGTTAATTGTTTTTAAATAAATTAATTACATATTGTTACATATTAAATTGCATGATAGTACCTTGTGAGATGTGAACCAAGGCTCGCGCCCCGACATTTCCGCCATAGGTTGGGGTGTGGCACTTGGAAACAAGGTTATCTAACTTAAGGATAAACGATGCACATAAATCCCAATCAGAATTGGGACTAGGTTGCTTACCTGGGGGGGGGGGGGGTCTTTGATGAGGATGTTGGAACCTAGTAGGCCAAATCACACCACTTCAAACGTCATATGAATCATATATTGGGGTTGTCAATGTGACAATTTTGAATAAAAAAAAGTTATGTTCCTTATGCTCCTCAAACCCTCAAACAATACACGGTGATTCGCGGAAGTCTGACTCCAAACTTCAATGTTTGTATTCTGCTTTATTTTGGAACAATCAAAAAGTCATGGTGGTACATGAACACTCGATTTAAAAAAGAAGATTGGATTGTTATTGAAATATAAAAGCCCATGGTGATTCATGGATATTTCAATTTCGATTTCAATCTTGTGTCATGTAAATTTTTTTCTTTCTAAAGGTTGATTGAATTGTTATTGGAATATGAAAACCATATGGTGCTTCATGGATATTTCAATTTCAATTTCAATTTTGTTTCATGTAATTTTTTTCTAAAGGTTGACTGAATTGTTATTGGAATGAACTCCATGGTGATTCATGGATATTTCAATTTTAATTTTAGTTTTGTTTCATGTAATATTTCTAAACGTTGATTGAAATGTTACTGAAATTTGAAAACCCATGGTGATTCATGGATACTTCAATTTCTATTTCAACCTTGGTTCATGTGAATTTTATTTCCAAGATAATTTATATAATTTGATTTCAAGAATATCTCATATTGTATTAGTGTAAGGCACCGAGCCCGGTGCCCTAGATTAGGTGTTGGATTTAAAAATAAACACAGTTTAGATATCATAGTGATATAAAACTTTTCGCAAAATATAGAAATGACAGCCATT
This sequence comes from Bidens hawaiensis, assembly GCF_021521415.1. Classification (NCBI taxonomy): domain Eukaryota; kingdom Viridiplantae; phylum Streptophyta; class Magnoliopsida; order Asterales; family Asteraceae; genus Bidens; species Bidens hawaiensis. The sequence continues at coordinate 9,520 of NW_027504805.1, read as the reverse complement.
CACGACATAATTCTTAAACTCAAACAAATATTAAAACATGTCTTTAAGTCCAAACATCACTAAATATTATAACTTTAATTCTCATATGCCAACTTGTTTATTCTTCTGTCATGTGTGCTTCTCAAGTCAGCTGCTTCATTCTATTTGTCTGCGTGCATAATAAAAGTCAGCTACACTAAGTGAGTTCTAGTTAAACATACAACATACATTACATTCACCTTCTTACGCATACGTATAAGAGGACACGTATTTCATACTGAACCTGATTATATTTCTTTCTTTCTTACATACATGCATACGTTCTTACTTTTATACTTTCATACCTTCATACTTTCACATCTCATACTTTTATTCTTTCATATTTCATACATACTACCTATACGTTTTTAAGAGCATTTCGCCCTACTTCCTCAGATATTATAAGGGCCTGGTCCCTTCTTCCTCAAATATTATTAAGATCCGGTCCCTTCTTCCTCAGATATTGTTAGGTCTCGTCCCTTCTTCCTTCTATATTATTAGGATCCGGTCCCTTCTTTTTGGATAACCATACAACCATACATCTACCTAAGATATTATTAGGTTTGGTCCCTTCTACATCGGATAACCATACATACTTTACCACACAATCATACATACGTTGGATATATATATATATATATATATAGATCTATATACTCTAACATTTTCGACATTCATTTATCATTCAGAAGGCATTCATCTAGCATACACTTACCACTTACCTAAAAACCCTAGGTGGTCATTCACCGTCATTACAACATCGTTTAAGGTAATTGAAAGATACTTATAGTTCATATTTTATAAGGGAACAAAAGCCCTCTGTCAATTTCAATTGACAAAGGGCAATCGACGGTCAATTAGGATTGATCATGATATACGGTTTATTTGGAAATTAGATTGTTTGGTTCTATATATAAATTTAACATGTTCTATTTTCTAATCGTGTTAGGCACCAGCCCTAGTGGCGGGTGAATTTTGTTATGTTTTTGGACCGGATTTTTGCGCAAGTTAGAACTCTGTAAGGCCTAACTTTTTGCTTTTATTTTGTATTCTCTTTATTTTAACTATGATTATTATTAGTTAAACTTTATATATAAAAAGTAATATTATTTTAAGCATTTAAACGGACCAGACACGAAAAACTTTTAAATAAATTTTAATTTAACCTTTTAATTCTTTTATACACACACACGCTTATATATATGTGTGTGTGTGTGGGTGTGTGGGTGGGTGTGTGGGTGTGTAATTTTACTTAATAATAAAATCTACGTATATTTTACGACTTAACTTAATATAACTTTGGTATATAAATATTTTTTCCTTGTCTAAACGAATCGATCACCAAGACAAGTTACCGTTCAATAAATGAATATAAAATATTAAATTAGTGTTTATTTATTCCAAATCTATATGTAACTTGTAATACTAACTAAATCGTTTAGGAGTTTAAATCAACATTATAATACTTTTATAAAATATACATTTAACGTTTTCTCGGTCCCAAGTCCGTTATGAACCCTTTATCTTGTCTTGTTTGTTTATTTCGATTTAGAGATTTTTTTATACTTCTAAATTAGGATAAATTGTCGGCACATCTCATAGAATCAACTAATTCATCTTAACTGTTACCACCTCCTCCTTACCACCTTGCTTTATTCAAGTGAGTAATTATCCTTTTTTTTTTCCTATTTTAGTTTTGGGAGCATATGTGTACTAAGCTATTTACTATTATATAACTATGCTCAATACACAATTTCATTAATTGTGTGGTTGTGATATTTCTCGTTTAACTGTTATATCCTATATGATTTTGTGTTTACTACTTTTATGGTTGGTATCTCATTCTTATCCTCATAGTATGATCATACGCTGTGTATAACATCCTATTAAAATATTATTTACGTTAGAAGAATTAATTTTAGTTAATATAAAAATAATAATATTAATATAATAATAATGATAATAAAAGGATGGTAGACCAAAATAGATAGGAATTAGATTAAATTACGGACTAAAGATGAAGATGGGCCTAAGGTCCATGGGCTTAAAGAGTATAAATACCTCTTAAAACCCTAAATCCTTTCTATCTCCATCATTCTACACCTTGGCATACACCATCAAAAACACACCCCTTAAGCCAAACACTCCCTACACCATTCCACTCAATGATCCAAGAGCAACCAAAGGTAAGAAATCATTTATCTCAGCTGACCCAACATTATAGAACCCGACACCGTAGCCCCGGGATGCCAAACGAGCTGTTTAGATCTATATCTAGCTTTTATCTGGTGTTTAATCCATAAAAAACAAGCTTAAGGGTCACCTTAGCTTGGATCTGGATCACCCAAAGCTACCTGGACCATAAACAGTCAAAATTCGGCCAAACATGGCGGTTAACGGCGGCTGGCAGTGCCGGAATAGCTGAAAACCCTTAAACGCGTTAAAGATGAGCTGACTTGCACATATCCGGCGGATATGTGCTTAGCGTATAAGTATTGGGCGGATATGGATATACAAGCGTATATGTACAAGTGTACATATGCGGCGCATATGTCACTTAACATATAAGGCGCATATGTCAATTGACATATACGGCGTATATGTTGCCTGACATATGCGGCGTATATGTAATGGAAACATATATGGACCTTGAAATTCAATTTTCTTGACATATACGGCGTATTGTAATGGAAACGTATTAGGCAACTTACCTTAGACCCCCGCTAGGGCGCTGCCCCTGGACCCTCGTTAGCTATGTGTTTCACTAACATAGAAGTATGATATATTTAGAAGTAGTTAATTGATGCTATCAACGTTACATAGTTAGCCATGCACATCTAAGAAGGGGTATTACTATAAACTCATAACGAAACATGTTACAGGTGAGTTTCTAGCCCCATTTCCTTGTTATGTTTTCGGGGCTGTGTGCATACTCAATGTGATTAGTTAATACACTTACGTTAAGTGGTAAGCATATGTTATATTAATGTGTATGAATGATATATGAATGAGGTTAAGAGTATGTATGAAAGTATATAATAAAATGTATATGTAAAAAAAATATATGTATGGTTGTACGGATAGAAGGGACCATACTGTAACAACTCGGGTTTTAATTAATTATTTTAATAACCGTAACCTGACCCGCTTTTATGTTCGAAAAACTTTAACAATAAAATATCGCGTTTAACGAGTCATTATTATTATTTTAAAATTATTGTTTAATACTTATTTAATGATTTAAAACTACTTTGGTTTACATACATTTTTAACCCTAATCTAAACTTTAACCTGTAAGGCCCCGTTACCGGTAGCCCTACTTTAACATTGGATTTACTTAAAAACGCAGTTCTAAATATCAGAGTTAACATAAACTTTCACGGAATAATGAAACTTCAACCATAACATTTTACATAACCATCAAATCATGTCTTATAAAACATTCGTAGTCAATTAAAACAAAACATTGTCTTTAAAACATCACAACATTTCTTCGAGATGCCAGTATCTTCAATTCCATGCCATGTGTCTTCAGTCAGGAGAGCTGCCTCAACCTATTTACCTGCGTGCATACTAAAAGTCAGCTACGCTGAGTGAGTTCTAGTTAATCACATAACTTACTTTTCATACACATATACGTGCCCGAAGGTACGCATTACATACATATCAAGTTCATCATTCGTCCATACACATTCATATCTAACCACACATTATAAAGGGCGTTTCACCTACATACCTCGTACATTATTATTAGGGCCTGGTCACCCTTCATCCTCGGATATTATTAGGGTCCAGTCACCCTTCATCCTCGGATATTATTAGGGTCCGATACCCTTCATCCTCGGATATTATTAGGGTCCGATCAACCTTCATCCTCGGATATTATTAGGGTCCGGTCACCCTTCATCCTCGGATATTATTAGGGTCCGGTACCCTTTCTTCCATAGCTTCATACTAAACCTGTCCTTAAATACTTTTCCTGACAATACGTGCAATCTCCGAAGAGCGTTCACGTACCATTAACATATCATACGTACATTATGCATACATCATAAATATTCATACATGCATCTTATCTTACATCATACATAGCAATCACATCTTTAGCTACCACCTGACGGTACATGCAATATCCGAAGATCGTTCACAGCACCGTCAAGCACTCATCATACATAAATCATACAAGGCATACACTTACCACTTAAGGTAAGTGTATTAACTATCACATCGAGTATGCATACAGCCCCGAAAACATAACAAGGAAGTGGGGCTAGAAACTCACCTCAATGCGGTTGCGTTCACCGTTTACGGTTATTCCCTTCTTGAGCTGTGCACGACTAACTGTATAATAATTATACGTTTCAGTAAACTATCACTACACATATCGTCTATCTAGTTTAATTATTACCCTCAACGAATGGGGGTCCGGGGGCAGCGCCCCTGGCAGCACGGTTCTAGGGGCGACAGCCCCTAGCGGGGTCCAAGGGGCAGAGCCCCTGGCTGGGGTTAAGCTTATTTTCATTAACTGTCTTTACACATTTTCCATTAGGATTTTGAATCATTAAATAATTTGCTACTTAAAATCCAAGGGCTTCTTGGCAATTAAATCATTATTTTCTAAGTCCAGGGACTCTTCTTGTCATTCTGCCAAACTCCTAGTTCGTTACTTATCCTTAACGAACTGACTTGTCATGACGAACTGGTTATTTTAACGAATTGAACCCTTCTAACGAACTGGACCCTTAACGAATCAGTCAATAGCGAACCAGTCTATGTAACGAATTGGACCTTTCAATTCGTTATCTTTTAACTATAGCGAATCAAGGGTAATTCGCTATCCTTTCCCCTTAACGAACTGAAGTTAGTTCGTTATGTTTACTTAGGCGAATCAGCTAGCGAATCACTTTAATTCGTTGGTTATTCCTTAGCGAACTAGGGTTAGGTCAGGGAATGTTAGAACATTCCCTGACATCCCTTAACCTCGTACATACTTGTAACGATTCCGACGAAACCCGGTATACCCTAACCGGTAGACGATAGTTACGTCATATTTAATGTCGGGTACATGAATTACCATAGTAGTTATACGAGAATACGTGGTTCACTGTATTGATTGTACGTGAATATATAATTCATCGTATTGAATATGCGATTATTCGATCGATAGTTATTAAAACCCGAACGAATCGAGGGTTCAATTATAGACGATATCTATAATATTTAGTGATTATACGAAGCATTAATGCTTCGGGATAAATAAAGTTCGGCACAGAAAAAGAATTTCGATTTAATGGTACGTCAGTACATTAAACGAAACCTTTAATACCAAACCGAGCAAGAGATGATCCATCAAGCCGAAAAAGATGCGCAATAATTAATAATATAATGTTTTAAGTTAATGAAAGTCATGGTTTAAGTTTTTAAAGTTTTTAAATCGGTTTTGTATAAATTTCATTTTTAGCCGAAAAACGACCGTTTTAGCCTCGCTTTAAGCCGAATTAAACATTTAACCGAAAAACGAACTGAACCAGATTATCGAAAACATTATCCGGATTTCGAGAATCCAAATGAGTGGCCAAGAATGGAGAGGTGGGTCCCACCCACCACCTCCTTATTCCGATCGGACAAGGGCTTGCCGTTATTATTATTTTTTTTTCTTTTTCTCAACAAGCATTCAACAAATCTTCATCTCTTCTTCACATATGATCCAAAAACCGAGACTTGGTAGCAAGAACAACGAGGTAAAGATTGAGTATTTCACGTTTTCATCTTCCGTTCTCGAGTTATTTGCAAGAAAATGAGGTTTCAAAGATGAAAACCGATTTTTGCATGATCAAGTGATGTATACGGGTTATACAAGGGATCTTGGTCCAAGAAAGGAGTTAAACGAATCAAAAACGAATTTTTACGGTTAAATCTTTGTTTTTGGAATCATAACCGAAACCATGAAAGAAATGGCTTGATCGTGAGTGTAACTTGCTTGGTATTGTGGTATGTTGTTTGTAGGCTCTGTGTTTAGTGGTAGATAAGGCGGAAAGACGAGTTTGTAGCTTGTAGTGGCGGAAAACGAAAGGTATATTCGGTTTATGTTCGGTTTTGGAATTGTGGACAGATTGTTTATGGTTTAGAGTTAGGTCATGAAATTTTAAATGGATGTTCTACACATGAAAATAAGAGTTCTGTGAATTTTTGGTAATTTTTGGATAAAGGATGAATATTTGGTGAATTTAATGCTCGGTTTTGGCCAAAAATGGTGAAAAATAGTTAAATAACATGAAAAATTCTGGGAAATTGCAGATAAGCTTTTTATATCATTTATAAGTCACACACAAAATTTGAGGTCCGTTGGAGAAGTCTAAGTAGGATTTCGGTTAAACGAGTTGTAGGGTTTTCTAGCTCGGTTTTAGTGAAAAGGGCATGTAAAAGAAGATTTTGGTTCTGGAAAAATTACAGGGGACTATGTGGATGGCAGGGGGACATCCAGGAGAAATTTGGGATTTTTCTAAGATCGTTTGGTATTTACGACATATTTAGTGTTTAAATGGTGTTTAAAAATAGATAAATAAATTTTAAATATAAATATTAATTCTGGAAATATTTTTATAAAATTCCCCACTGTCAAAAAGTCATTGTGCAAAATTTCAAGATCCGTGGTTAAACGGTTAATTATTTGTGCTAATTATCAAACTTTTAAAGTTAAAACGCGTAAACCGGTGAAGTTCGCTTAAGAGAGCTGACTGGTGTATAAAAACCCTAAAAATGAACTATTTTCATATAATTGAGTAAACAAGTAAAAATAAATCATCCGAACATAATTCGGATGATTTGAGTAATTTTAACCTATTTTAACAGTTTCCGGTACGCCAAAGACAGAAACGAGTCCCGCGGCCAATCGGGACGTCTAAAACCGAGCTCTAATTTCACATCTTTAATTAAATTATCAGTCAACCACTACTCTCGGGTCGTGTGTGACCAAACTCATTTTGAAACGTAAAAACGAATAACCGTGCTAGGCACGCAAAACGAGAAAAACAACTATAGTAATTATGACCATGGAACTCTAAACTATATCACAATCTGAGTCCGGAGAAGTGTTTCTGGGTTAACCATGCCCCCAGAACGGGTACAGTGCTGGGTTAACAGTGTCCCCAGATGTACCGGTTAACACGGTTAAAGTTATATTAATAATGAGTGTACAGTAACGATCGTAGGGATCATATTACAGATTGGACGTGTTAACTGATAATGATTGTTGTTACCTGCTTGCATGTGCTAAGGTGAGTTTCACGAGCCCCTTTTTTCTGAATTGTTTTCAAATATTTTCCCGGGGTGAAGCATGTTACTATTGAAATGTTTAAGTACATACTGAACGCATGGATTTGCGTGGATTTATATATATTTGATTTTACGGGAATCGTACAGAATGGGTACAGTACTGGGTTAACAGTGTCCCCAGGTGTCCCTAGAAGTGTTTCTGGGTTAACATTGCCCCGGAATGAGTATTATACTGGGTTATACCGTGTCCCCAGATGTCCTAGACGTGCTTCTGGGTTAACATTGACCCCAGAATGGGTACTGTACTGGGTTAACAGTGTCCCCAGACAGAGGTTTCGCTTGTGGGCTCAGCATAATTACATCGTAATTCTGGGTTAACATTGCCCCCGGAATGGGTACAGCACTGGGTTAACAGTGTCCCCAGATAATATTATATTTTTATATGGATTTATCATGGTTTACTCAAATTGTGAAACTCACCAACTATTCGTAGTTGACCCGTTTTCTCACATGCTTTTCAGGTACAATTAAGATGAAGTGATTGCTTACGTGATAAGTGCTTGATGTGTGTAAGATTTGCGTGCTGGATATTTGGATACATTATAACAAATAGAATTGTGTATCGTATTGTATGATGTATGTATCACCTAGACGGTAATGAAATACAAGATAATGTAATTTGAAGCATATTAATGTATTCAGTTTTCTTTATAAACAATGTGGTTGATATCAGAGGTGTCTGTTGTATCCCGTTTACGTTTCCGCTGCGGTTACGGGGTGTTACAGAAGTTGGTATCAGAGCCATTGGTTATAAAAGAATTAGGATGTCTTTAAAAGATACCTAAAATATAACCAGTAGCTCAAGTATTATAGGATCTTATATCAACTAATAATTTATAGTGACGAGATCTGGATGAACTTGATGGACAAGTGAGTTGTTATGGTCCGGAACATAATAACAGACTTGTCCGTACGAGGGAGTTCAGGGGAAGTCACGGGTACGTTAATAGGTAAAAATGGCAACATATGTGTAAAGTATATAATATTATTTATACGTGCTAATGTGTATGTATATATATGTACGTATCTTGTGGGTACATGTGTTGAGAAATAGGACCCGGATAAGGAACCGGGGGATGAAATAATAAAAGTACCGAGGATGCTGAATTTTCTAGAGCATCGGTGGATAATGAGTCTGACTTATCGGGCCATAGTTATGATAGTACCAAGTTAGATCTCCCGTTTGACATTAACCAGAAATATCTAGTACCGTCACTCCCAACAAAAATTGATAAATCCCTTACCCTACCAACACCGGTACCGTATATCCTAATAACCCCCTATGTTCACCCGAACCGCCAACCGTCACGTACGGACGGACCTGTACCTGAACCCATTCTTGTTCCAATAAAATTAAAAATAAAATAATAATAATAAAATGGATAATAAATCAGCAGATAAAAATAATATATAGAAATATATATATGTATTGCTCACTCTCAAACATATGAGTCATACCTCCTCCAGATCGAGAATTACTGATTTTAGCAAACCTAGAACGCCTGAGGACATTGACTGAGCAAGTGATAGAGTTTCCCATAATAGTAATTGATAATATTTGAAGGCAACATGGGGTAGCGCGATTACCTTGAACCTTGCAACTCCCTATGTTAACCTTACATCCGTTAGATGCCTATACCCATGTATACTCGAATAGAATGATTACCCATACACAAAGAGGTGTTGGAATCATTATAGCATAGTTGGTTATTCGTTCGTAGGTGGTATACTGTGTATGCCGATATACGAATAAACACGGATATTATAACTCCGTGGTACGTAATCGTTTGGTGCTCACGGTGAGCATGTATCGGTTATGCTGACATGCAGAAGGATATTGAAATCAAGCATATTAAACATTAATCTTTGTTAAGAAAGATCTATATGTCAGTGGTGACAAGGGTTATGAAACATATTAAAACGTTAACCGACGCCAGGTTAAGTCCGTATGTTATTATATTGTGGGACATATATATATACTAGATACTGGTATGTGTAATTTGTATGATAATATTTGGTGTGTATGTGTACACGCTGTTATGATTGAGCATAACGAGTTAAACGGTGAGATTAGTATTGATTACTGCGTACGGGATAAGTATGGCAGAATGACATAAAAAGAGTAACTCCAATGATGGAGATTGATATGATTCAGTTGATTGCTCAA
>NW_027504804.1:0-18117 GCF_021521415.1 Bidens hawaiensis | reverse complement strand
AACGAGATCTCACTCGTTTTCGACCGTTTTTCACCGTTTTTCATCACGTTCAATCCAGATCTGAGCTAGGGTGACCCCTAAGCTCATCTTTTGTTCGGTTTATACCCGATCCCCCCCGGATCTCATGACTTTAACGGTTTAAGGGTGTCGGCTTGTCATTTCGCAACTAAATCTAGCGGGTTTGGATCCATACAACATTTACTATCATTACCTCGGGTCGGGATCGGTTTTCCTTCTTGGTTCGGCTAGAGAAAAGAGAAACTAGAGAGAGAGCTTAAATTTTGTGTTTTGGGTGGTGTATGGAATATGTGAAATGAATGGATTATGGATTAATTATTATTTATATACGATGGGTCATGGGCTTAAGCCCATGGTCTTTATCTCATTCCTTTTTAACCCAATTCAATAACTCACATCTATCTACCCAACACAAGTCCAACTCATAATAACCCATATTTTATTTATTAACCGAAACGAGAAAACAGTATGTTACACATTGCCCTCTCACCACCACCACCGCCTCTGATGACCGCCACCACCCTCCATTGCCTTCGTCGTCGGCCACCACCAGCAGTCGCCTCCGCCGCCCGCCACCACCTCCACTGCCACCACCAACTACCTTCCATCGCCTCCCACCACCGCCACCACCAGCCATCGCTCCTGGCCATCACCACCGCCACCCGCCGCTTACCACCGCCACCGCCGCTACCACCCACTGTCACCACAACCTGCCATCGTTGCCCATCGCCACCGCCACCCACCATCACAACTACCCACCACCACCGTTACTGCTCGCCACCCACCACCACCATCCCACCGCCACTCACTACCTTTTTTATTTTATTACAACTTTTTCTAGCTTACCAAAAAATAAAAATTAATTATTCATATCATTCCCAAATGGTAACGAAATATGTCAATGGAATGGTAATTAGTCATTCCATTACCTCGTCTATTCCAATCTCTTGCCCATTCCATTCCATCGCCAATTTCATTACCTCATACCAAAGAGACCCTTAGTTTTCAGTATTTTCTATCTTAAGTCATACTAAAATGCTTCAGCAACATATATTTTATGACTTGATTTATACTTTTTTATACATTTAAATATATTTTATGATTTGATTTTTACTTAATTAAAAACATTCATAACTTTAAACAAAAAAATATGTTTTAATCCCATCCCACTATTTTTGCTTTCCAAAAATCATTAAGGGCGCGTTCGTTTCACGGAATTTTTTTAATGAATTAGAATTAGAATTGGAATTGGAATTGGAATGGAATGTTTGAAAATCCCTATCATATGTTTGTTTGGTCAATATGTTATTGGAATTGGAATCTTCTCCATTCTATTTATCCCCCTTTAATCTACTAACATATAAATAATAAAATAACAAAAAAAATGATAATTTAAAAAAATATAAAAATATAAATATCAGAAAATTAATTAAAAAATCAATTTTTTTAAAAAATCAAACAAAAAAATAATAAAAAAAACTAAAAATATATTAAATATTTATAAAAAAATTAAAAAATATATTAAAATAAAAAAAGTATTAAACAAGAATTCAAAGACAAAACAAAAATTAATAATAATAATTTTAATTATAATAATATATGTGACGGGTGAGAAGTTGTTTGATAATAATAATAATAATATATGCTTTCATCTTCACTATTATTGCTGTAACTAAACACACATACAAAACCCTAACCTGTGGTGGAGATCGCTGATGGAGAAGAACGACGGTGGAGCTAGGTAGACGAGCAGGATGGTGGTTCACGGCGGTAGAGAATGGCGGTGGAGGTAGACGAACATGACCGTGGTTCACGGCGGTAGAGAACGGCGGTGGAGCATGGTGGTAGAGAGAGACGGCGGAACAGAGAGTCAATGGTAGTGGACTGGTGAAGATGATAACATGAAAGAGCTACTTGGGTTAGGGTTTAAAACATTCCTTAAAATTCCTTCCAAAACTGGTGGGATTTTAAAATCCTATGAAAATGGGATTTGATGGGATTTTCTTTCCATTCCAATTCCGGTTAACAGAGAAACGAACATAGGAATCTGTGGGATTTAAAATCCCTTTCCATCCAATTCCGTTGAATTCCGCGAAACGAACATGCCATAAGACTTTGGTATGCTGGAATGAAAAAGGGAATGGAATGGAACATTGCTAAGTAACGAAAAAAGAGTGTTTGGTTGGTTAATGAAATAGAATGATCTATTACCTAGTCCATATCATTAATTCTAAAACATTCCAAATTCATTCAATCAACCACCTTGTTTTTTTTATTTCATTCCATCTGTCATCCTACATCACCTTCCCACCACTACCACCAACGCCGCCGACCTACGCCACCTCCGCCACCACCAACCATCGCCGCCACCCGCTGCAGTCACCCGGCATCCACCACCCATCACCACGCCTTTAACAATCACCACCACCGATCGCTTCCGCTGTATCCACCTACTGCCACCACCGACCACCATCATCACTAACCACCACCACCACAGCCACTGCCATCGAGCGCCATCATCACCCGTCACCACGCATTCCATTTTCACATTAATCTACAAAAAAATAGTTAATTCGGTTAAAGTCATTTACCAAGTTTCCATTAAATTCAAAATCATTGATTCTTCTCTTTTTTTTCTTTTATAAGTAGTTAAAATATATATATCGATTAATTAAATATTCCAACAAGTTCCTATAATATTAAATAATAACACGGGATTAGTATTCAAATTTAAACATTCCTTATCCAATAGACCAATACTTTCAACAATTTTAAATAAGAATCACTACCTTCACTTTATGCAACTTTAAATCTTCTAATATTTTGCTAACTCAGAATAATCACTGTTATTTGAACAATGACTTTAAAGTTAACATATCTTTCTCATTTTTCTGAGAATTACATTCATATGAAATGAAAAAAATCATTTTGTTATATTTTAATTTCAGTTATATATGTTGCCTATTATACAACTATTAATTATAAAATATAAAATCAATAAAAGTTTTGTCATACACAGAATATTAATGGCAACAAATTTATCATGATCAATCAATTTCAAATTGTAAAGATTCTAAGGATGATTATATCATCAAAGTTTAGGTAATCTGGATTTTTGGGATAATTATGTTTTTTGGATAAACATGAGCAAACATAAGCAGATGATCTCAAATGACATCATATTAGTTTCATGGATATATTATCATTTTTTTGGTATGTAAAGAACCTTATTTGTCACATGGACAACTATACGTGGCTATATCAAGAGTAACACGTAGACTTATGTCTTACCTTATAAAGAGTGACAAGCAAACATGGACAACATATATTGATTTTTGATAAACAACGTATACCGACCAATACAATCACAAACGTAGTGTACAAGGAAGTTTTTACATATTTGTGTAATATTAGTTAAGTAATTTATGTAATTTTAATGTAAATTGTAAATGTATTGACAATATATGATCATTTTGTTTACTACATTTCACTTAATGGCAAAGTTTAAAATTTTCATCAATTACTCATATAATACACAAGCATGAAACTAATACTAAGATATACAATATATCTATTAATCGTATAAAAGTTAATTTACAACAATTGAGAATAATCACCTGGTTTTACAAAAGTGTCAGTTGTATATAATGGTTTATTGGATTTAAATAATACATATTGATTGATATTGGCCAATAGTAATTTCTATTCATTTTATCGCTACTAGCAATCTCAAATTTAAAAAGTTACCTCCCAATGGTCCCACGTTAAAAATGACTTAACGACGCTATATTGTTTTCCAAATTTCAAACTAATGTTTTAAAGATTTTGATCAGAAGGAGGATATCGGTCGACAGATGTAAAATTTAGCTCGAAATAATGATCCAAACTACTTGATTTTGTTAACTGGAAGTCCAAACACCAGAATTGAAGCATTGTATCGTTGTTTTGGAGAACAGTTTCGAACTAAGTTATACATCAATCGACTCGTATCATCTTTCAGATCAAAATCCCTATCATTAGTTGGAAATTCGGAAAAAAGTATAACGCCGTTAAGTCCTTTTTAACGAGGGATCATTGGGAGCCAACTTTTTTAAATTTGGGACCGTCAATGACGATAAAATGAACGAAGATTATTATCGGCCAATACCAGTCAATAGAGATTGTTAAGATCCAATAAACCGTGCATAATTCCCAAAGAAAAACCATTTCCCTTTACTTCATGAGAAGTTCACGTGGCATAAAAAACATCATCACTTCCATATTTATGGTCATGTGGGCCCAATGACCCACCAAACCTTCTTATGGATGAATGGAGTGTTAAGTGAAAACCATATTATATGTTTTCCTTTTCTTTTTCTTTAATTCATAAACAAAATATAATAAAAAACTCATTTAGAATAAAATGGGTCCGCCCTTTTCTTGGCAACCCATTACCAAAAAATCTCTCCCTTTTTGTCTATGAGAAAGAAGTCATCATCTCTGTAAGCGAGCAACATATCTACAGTTTCTCCCTTGCCAAAGCTTTAATCAACATATCAAAACAATTATCATTGGTGTGAACTTTATCGTGCTCAAACAACTTCTTTTCAATAGCATCTCTAATCCAATGTCAATGATACCTCATCTAAATATGTTTTCTTCTCTTATGATACGTAGAATTCTTAGCAAGGTGAATGGTACTTTCATTATCACAAAGAACCAAGTTGCACTATTGCATAGAGCCAAACTCTTGCATAAATCTTTTCAACCATAATAATTCTTCGCATGCTTCTATTTCTGCCATATACTCTTCTCAGTTGTAGATAAAGAAACACACGTTTATAGTCTTGACTGTCATGACACAACTCCCCCTACAAATAACATCAAATATCCATAAGTCGATTTCATAGTGTCGTTATTTCTTTCCATAGAAGAATCCGTGTAACCAACAATCATTTGCTCCCCACTTTCAAATTTTATACCCAATTTGGAAGTACCTCGTAGATATTTAAATATCCACCTAACTTCTTCACAATACTTCTTATATGTATTTGAGAAGAACTGACTCAAAAAACCTACTTCATGATAAATATCAGGTCGTGTGCACACCATTACATACATCAAGCTTCCAACAGCTGATGCATATAGAACACCAACCATTTCTTCAATCTCTTCTCAAAAGTAGGGAGGTTTTTTTCATGAAGCTTAAAGTTGTGAGTAAGAGGAGTACTAACCACATTAACATTAGCCATCTTGAATCTACTAAGAACCTTTTTCAATACATTGCTCTTGTGACATGTGCAACTTATTTGAAGTTCTATCTCTAGTAATCTTAATGCCATGAATATTCATAGTTGGTGTAACATTTTGTTTTTTCCGTATTCGTATTTTTATTGTAAAACCGAACTGGGTTCGGGTCGTTCTCATTAATGAAAACTCGCACTTATTGAGTACTTACTGGCATTTATTTCATTTTATGGGAATCGTATTTAACACGTACATGTTAGTTTTGTATTTCAAAAGTTCAAGAACTAAGTGTGTAAGTAAAAAAAAATCCCTACTCGACGCGCTACAACCATGATGCGCGGGGAACACACATGCACATTAATTTTCGTTTTCGGTTCGTTTAGTGTCGGTTATGCTTGTTTTGGCAACTCAATTTCGTGTATATTCGCCCTAGCATGATTGGAATATTCCTTGGCATCATGCCAAATCATATTCCCTTGATTTCTTGGAGTATGGAACAAGAATTAAACTAATTTTATTAAAAAATTGGTAATTTACAATTTTAGTCATTATGCCACTAATTCATCTAAATATAACAATTTCTTCCCATTCAAGCTCAATTAAGTCCTTATAAACGACCCCTAGCTCCTTATAGTCAGTTACCCACCTCAATTCACTCAATCCTGGCTAGTTGTTGCTATTTCTCAAGATTGTGTAGTTGCCTTTCAAGAGTCTAAGAACTTTGACTTCTCATGTTCTACACTTTTTCACTCGTTTTCTGGGTATGTGTTGAACATGATTTTCATTTTAGTATTTTAAACAAAATTCCTCAACCAATTTCATTGATTGAGAAAATTTAATGACTCAATTTCGTTTTGGCCGCTAGGGTTAAATAAAGTGATTAAAATTGGGGATTTTCGATTTCACCACTTTCTGACTAATTCAGCTTGCGCTCCCGAAGAGTTTTAGATTTGTTTTCACATTTTAGATGTGACAGACTAGAATCCAAACTCGAATTCACTGTTCGAATTCTAACATGTCTCAGCTCGCTTAAATCTTGTTTTTTAAATAAATTGAGAACCGTGTGGATTTTTCTCGCGATTCCAGTTACTAAATGCTCAATTTAAATTATATTATTTTCTGTGAGAATTGTAGGTTTATTTTTTTTATGTTAACTCAGCTCTCTTTTATCACATCGTCGTCTTATTTAACTCGCCTATCGCTCTAAACTGAGTAATCACCCCCCCCCCCAAAACCCATTTCCATATTTTATTTTAGTGGCTTTATGCAAAAAAAAATCAAGTTTATTTATTCAAGTAAATTATAAACTCTATTCCATCATTTGCATATCGTGATTGGTCGATAAGTTGTACATTCTAGTATGATCATATGTCCTCAGAGTAGCTCGATATCTAAGTAATCAGGTGAAAAGACAACTTTAATTTAATTGTTTACCAAGTTGAAGTAGTGCACATTATCGCAAGCAATTGTTGATTTTAGTATAATGTATATATTTCAAATTGTGATTACTTGCTCAACATTATGTTGACAAACAAATATATTTTTATGCTTATCGTAGGTTGCTACATGGGACGATTGATGTAAAGTTTAGAGACACCAGTTATACCTTAGGATTTATTAAAATAGTGAACTATTTCTTTTAAGTTTGATGTAATGTTTTGGTTATTTTAATTTATGAACGCATATGTACTTTGATATTAATAGATTAATTAGTTATGGTCACTATAAATAGTTAGTGTCTTTTGAGTTGTGATACAAATATTGTCGCCCCCGAGCATGTTTTGTCGTTAGGTTGGGGTGTGACAAATTGGTATCGGAGTTGAATGCAATAAGATAGGTGGTTAGATATAACGACCTTGTAGCATGCTTAGGGTCTCTATACATGTTTATGAGTGTGCCCTAATTGTTTATTTTTCTTTTCTTGTTCATAGATTAATTATTAATTATTTATTTAATTATTGTACCCAAGACACACACAATTCCGAGGCTTTGCCTCACTCTCAAATCATTTTTCAAAACCCTTTGATATTATTTTATTTTGGGAAATTCCTTAACAATTCCCATGGGTTTGTTTTTTTACCCGTCTCTCCTTAAGGCTTGAACAAGTGAAGGGTTTCGTAGTAACTAGAACGAGGAGAATATTATGAGTCGGGCCTTAGCAAAAGGATTTCGAGAATCGAAGGAAAGATGTTATTTGTTTCATGGGGGGTTCCCGACCATAATGTTTTAACTTATAGGGCAAAGCGAAATATACGTTATGTGATTCAAAGCCTTAAGTGGTCAACGTAACCAATGTAACGGTTACATCCCTTGATTAAAAAAACGAATTCATAGTGATTTTGTGG
The DNA here is from genome assembly GCF_021521415.1 of Bidens hawaiensis. Lineage (NCBI taxonomy): Eukaryota > Viridiplantae > Streptophyta > Magnoliopsida > Asterales > Asteraceae > Bidens > Bidens hawaiensis. Next base: position 10,528 of record NW_027504804.1, on the reverse strand, counting down.
CTAAAATCGGTATTTCTGATTATTTTATTTTTTTAATGTTTAGTTGGCGATCCATGGATACTACAACTACTCATTTCAACCCGTTTTCAATTATTTTATTTTGTTGGAGCATCACTAACCGGAGTGATACACGAGATGATCTGACTACCCATTAGGATTTTAATTATTCGTTATTTAGTTGTACCATTTAAAATGCCAAGGAATGCTCATGGACGGTTCAACTCTTTTATCTCGATTATTCGTTAATTAGTTGGGACATTTAAAATTCTATGGAATGCTCATGGGAGGCCCAACTCATCAAAATTAAATTTATTTAATCATTTTATTTTATTCAGTTGTTAGGACACAAAATTTTTAAGGTGGTTTGTGAAGGTTCTAATTTTTGAATAAAAATTCATATTTATTTAATTAAATGATAATTTATTTACTAATTTTCCTTAATTTATTTAGAAGATGTATGTGATATGCTAAAAACAGTCAATTAAAGATTAACTAAATTAAACAAGTAATAAAAACTAGACCTAAGACTCAACGACACAAAAAAACGGCAAGTGAACCGATCAATTGTACTAAAGCTAAGTAAGTCCAGAATATCGAACCCACATGACTCTATAAATTACGTAAATTAACTAATTAGACTCGACTAACGACACGACTATTTATTATTAATGTTTTAAAGGGGGTTTTTAAACTAATATTAAACTAAGAAATTTAATAAACAAGTAAACTAGAAATAAGCAATGAAACACAAGATCGAAACCAATAAGAAAAGGAATCTACCTAGGTAAGAATCTCATGCATCAACAATCATCAAGCAATGGAAAAATAAGATGATATGGAAACTGATTTCTAAACATATTCATCTAATAAACCCTAAAGGACCCTAGAGTGAATCAAACGACATCCCAAAGAATAATTATTAGATTATTAAGCAATCAGTTATATTGATTTCCTTACAGTTATCAAATAGGGTTGATTAATAGTATCTAAAGCAAGCAATCTCACGAAACACTAAACCCTAGATAACTTGATAATTTATCATGACATCATGAACAAGGATCAACACAATAACCAATAAAGAATATTATCACTAATCTAACCTAGATTGCGATTGACCAAGACACATGAACAACTCCTTACCTTACAGCTATTGGAATTTAGAAAAACATTCAAAATCCTAATCAACGATCAACAAGTTCTATGATCTAATAGGCCTATTTAATCACAATAATCAAAACACCAAGTAATGATTAAACGTAAACCCTAAATCTAAAGAACAAAATCAAGAGATAAAAGATCTATGTGAAGCAATAGTTATCAATCAATCAAGATAACAAATATTCATATGTATCATGAAAACAAAATAAAGTCTTTACTATTAAATTAACAAATCCATAATCAAAACAGTAGTCCAAAGCAAGAATCAAGCGTCAAACATGTTCATCAAAACTAGGTAGACATGAAGTCTAGCCTAGAATCATAATTTAAAACAATCCCAAACAAGTATTAAAAACAATTAAGAAAGACATAATAGAAACAATGAACAAGGAGTGAAAGTTAGAGCGATAAAACCCTTAGTGATTGATCCTTAAACACCTCCTTGAAAGAACTCTTAATCCTCTTTGATTCCTAGTTTCAAAACTCTTTAAAAACCTTAGTTTCTCTCCCAAATTCGGCTGGCATAAGTTTTTCCCTCGTCTAGGTTTATAACAATATATATATATATAATGAGCCGGGCCTTGTTTTTGAAGTATTTTTGGAAGTCATAGGCAGTGGGTGCCGCGCGGCGGGCCTTGGCCTCCCCGGTCGCGCGGCGCGGCGCACATCAGGAGGAGGATTTTCTTTTTTGCTTTTTATTTATTATTAAATCTTGTGAAATCTTTTCCTTAGTTTCCAAGCAACTATGAGAAACTTCTAGAACTTCTTTTCCTTGACTCCAAGCCACCATCTACATGAAAACAAATCAAAACACTAAGTGAACTAATCATGTAACCAATGATGAGGAAAACCGAACTTAAACTTCACATGAAATGATAGAAAGAATTAAAGCTTAACATGCAAGACACCAAAAGATTTAAAATATGATAAATATAAAATACTTGACTCAAAACCTTAAATAATAAAAGATGAATAAAACGAACTATACCGAACTCATAACATTAAATATACATAACTTTACAAGGGATTCGGGATGTATAAATAGATGTATATCAGTATATTAAATTTTTCATCGTTAATAATAAGATTCTCATCCTCAATCACAATCTCAACCACAATTTTACTCAAGTTAAGAAATCATGTAATGATCATCATGATTCATGCTCTTTGGATACGGTCTTGTAACATGGTCTATAGTTGATTGATTATATAGAGTGTGTGCATTGAGAGAGAAATTTACTAATAAATCAGAACCATTGAGAGGATTATGAGCCACATTCGCCACACCATCCGCTAGACATTCCCGTAGGGAATGGCCTGATACGTTATCATCTCCTTTATTAACATTCTCTAACGAACGAGGAACCAAACCTGTTCATTCGCTAACATTTCCTGGCGAATGAACTATACATTATTACCAAAACTAACTTTATACATTAAACTATTGTAATACTTGATAAACAAAGAACGAGATGATTAATGATGTATCAACAAACTCCCCATCGTCTCGAGCTTTGTCTCTCTTCATATCTTGAAGCATTTGGTTTTCATTCAGCACAACTATGAATCTCGAAAGCATGACAAACACATAAAACCCGTTGCAATTGCATAGCCAACTCATTATATTTATTTTGAGCCCATCTGATTTGATTGTTGAATAAAATTTCATGGTCATATTCAGACAGGTTGACCAACCACATCGGATCCAAAATCCGAATAAATTCTATTCACCGATCCCAACACAATCACATCTTCGCTCATCTTATAATCATAATACCACCTATTGAAGTTCTTATAAAGACTTTCTAGTAAAATCTTTAACGGAATCTTCTTCAAAGTACGTGGCGGCTTCACCTTAAATATCAATTTTCTCTACCCAGTGAGAGGATCAATCACATCAACATACATTCGTTTAGGCACACGGGGCTTGGAAAATTTGAAACCGTGATTAACCTCGTGGACTAAATGACGATAGAACCAATCAATCGTCTGATTTTTACCACGATTCATGAAAGGTTTAAGCTGCAATGTACAAACATCCCAACGCGACATTGAGAGAATATCGGTAAAATGTCAGAAATACTGAAGCCCATTCTTCCATTTAAAATTGCATACTTTCAGCTTGGGTTCGAACATACACAATACAATATCTTCTTTAACGGTCTTCACAGACACAAACTACTTCACATGGTATGCAGACAATCTAGCCTTCGACTGTATATAATCTTCTTTCTATGCATACGTCAAAGTCTCCATTCACTTGTTCAGTTTCTTCGCATTGTACTGAAACAACCCATCCGAATTTTGTTTTGGTTCTGGCCTCTTTCCTTTTTCTTTCTCTTTTTGTTTCTCTTTACTCAAACGTTCCTCCACCTTTTGATAATGCTCTATTGTGAAGAATGGAATCCCCTCATCAACGTTATTTATCGTATACATATCGGGATATTCCTTGGTCATAACATCCTACATCCCCACATCATCGTAACAAGTATCCCGGGATGGAATACTTGGATCAACATCCACATCATTAGCATCCTCAACTTCCACATCCTCCCGATTCTCCGATTCCTATACATCCTCATTGTTCAATTTTAACAATATGGTGATTTGTTCTTTTGTTAAATTGTTGTCAACAAACTCGCCCTTTTCAATCTCATCTGTGTTCACCATACTCATCACAACCCCGACCATGTCAACAAATAGAATCATCTTCATTTTAAGTGTGTTGACAGGTTAGACTTTAGTAGAATCATGATACGCTACAATCTCCATTCCACTCAACTCCCCCTCAGCGTGCATTGGACCAGATGTTGAGGCACCTGGTTACTGATGAGCATGTCCCACTTCAGGATCATCGTCATGATCTCGATCCTTCAGCTTTTTCAACATATCATCTTTGCATTGCAGTTGAAGGATCACCTCATCTTGTTTCTAGATCCCCCCCCCCCTAAGAAGCCACCAAGGATCTCAGTTGATCATTCTCTTTCTTAATAAACCATAACCCTTTCATCAATTGTTTCTGATAAGCATGCATAGATTCTTGAAATTGACGATCGGTTTGCATCATGTTCCCTAGTAAATGTATCAAATTCATCAGATGGTACATGTGATGCTCTAGTGGTAAGTGTAGGTATCAGGATGAACATGAATCATATAACCATGTGGTCTGTCAAAAGACATAAATGGAACCATCTGCGTAGGCCTCGACATTGTTCCATGACGTGAGGTCGAAGACTCACTCAAAAATAAACCAAATACAACTAATTAGATAGCGGTAAGTGGGTATCGAACACAGGGAGTTTGTGGAAAATGTGTTACTTAGTAGCTTTGTAATTTAACTACATTAAACTAAATGCAGAAAATAACTTCAAAGATTTGTTTGATTGGTTTGATTAACAAAAAGAACAAAAAACACTTTAACGAGTTTTAAACAATATGAGAAAATATGCCTTCCCTCGGTTTTAGGTTTCTATGACTGTTAAAGTAAATGTTAATCTGAGATGAACTATAAAGATATAGTTCGTGCTTATACGAACGATTGTGATAATTGAAGACTAAGTACTTGGATTATAAACGCAAGGTAATCACTCAAAATATCAATTAGTTTATCCAACCCCGAATCCTTCCCGATTAATCTTGATTGCTTATAGCACCAAGAACTGACGGTTTAGAACACGAACTCAACAAACTAACAATCTATCAATCAATTCATAAAAACCATAACAATGAAATCAATAAGATCAAACTATTATCTCAGAAATTGCATAAGCATTCAATTAAAGATTAATAAATAAACCTTACAATCCGAGGGAAAACACAAAGGGATTTAGCCGAGCATTATTCGGCTCATCATTCCTTCAATTAAATCATGAATAAGAAACAAAATCAAGTCTCTAATGATTACTACACTCACAATAATGTTCTTGGACCCAAAAATCGCCTCTAGGTCGTCTCCAATATGTGAAAAGACAATCAAAAACGGATTAAAAACAAAAAAAACGGAAGTTACAGCTCTCGGACCGTGGCCCACTGTGAGCACCGTGGGCCACGGTGGTCTCCACGGTCTACCAAAGCTCACGGTACGATGTAAACTGTCATTTTTGGTCAGTTGGACCATGGCCCACGGTGGAGCTCTTTCTCATTTTCTTGTTTTCTTCATATCTTTCTCGTTTCAACTCCGTTTTCTTCGCCCTTCTGTAGGTTCCCAGCCGGATCTACACGAGATATCGCGTTCTACGTAGGTGCGGAATCCTTACGTAAGACGTTACGAGTATAGAAAATGATACGAGCTAACACACGATACGATAATCAAACACACGTTGTATTTCAACCGTAAACACGTGATACTATGATCACTGAATACAAACTCTCTGACTCGAATACACGAAAAACTAAACTGAATCAACTTTTTTTCTCAGCCGTAACCTAGCTGAATATATAGGCGACAACTTCGCCTGGTAAGTTCAGGCGAAGTTGTTCCTAACTTCGCTTGTCTAACAAGTTCGCCCATATAAGCGAACTTGTTAGCAACTTCGCTTACATACAAAACTGAAATCTAACTAACACGATTACAGACACTCGACACTGAACTACTGACATCATCCACCAACACGTTCTCGCCCACGTTCTCGTGATTTCATCCTTTATCTGCTCATACCTGAAAATAACCACACAACAGTAGTTATCTTGTTCCCATGAAATTAAAACTTAATACATAGATTTTTATATCATTTAAGCTCACTTACGAGTCATACTCTGATGCACCCATCACAACAGACACAGTGGAGTTTGTAGTAGCAGTGGCTTGTTGTGGAGGAATAATAAGAGATTGAACAAAATCTAACATAGGTCTCGGCATGGATACAAATCTTGAATCAGTTGATGTAGTTGTTACCAATGTAACCACTACAGTACTTAGAGTGCTGGTAATCACTGGTGTAAGAGGAGTAGAAACAACTATAGGTTGGTTCAGCAGTTTCAGTTGATTTCTTTTCAGGTTGACTTTGGGGTTCAAACTTGCTAACCACCATAGCCAAGGAATTGTCTGCTTCCTCAACTCTTTTCAGTTTAATCAGGGCTTCAATAACAATCTGATCCTCAGCCTCATCTTCATTTATCATTTTGGCCACATTGGCTTGAGAGATTAGTACTTCCTGCTCTGCCAATTCCTCTGGAGTCAAGGTTTGGGCCAGTATCTCCCTCTCCCTTGTTTCTCTCATAATATTTCCATGTTCTCTCCTGGCAGCAGCAAAAGCTTCAGCATCATCTCTAAACAAGATGTCTTTCATAGGATTAGACTCAACAGGCTCTTCTTCAGTAACTTTTGCCTTTCCTTTATCCATTATTTTCTACACATCTTCCTCTTCATCAGATTGTTGATATTCATCAATTTCATTTTCAAGTGCCTCCAGTACTTCATCATGCTCTACCCTCTTGGAGCTTTCAGGTTGTTCAATTTAAATGGCCATTGGCTCCTCAGTAGCAGCATTGTCTTTATTAATTATATCATTTGAGCCTCAGTCTGAATATTCAAAACATCAGTAGCCACTCCAATGGTAGCCGCATTCTCTTCATCATTTGTCTTTTCAATCTCATCCCCTGTCTCCTCATCATTCCTCACTTCATCATCCTCTTCACTCCACACAACATTCACAATATCATCATTTACATCATAATTTTGTTCTCCAACATCAGATTTGTCAACTTCATAGTCTACATTCTCCATTCTCCTATCCTCACTATCCTCATCATCATTATATGCATCTAGTATACATTTCAAACCATCAACAGTCTCTACACCTGTATCTTTCTCAGTTTCAACATTCATCACAGAGTCAGTTGGCACATTTACATTCCCCCCCTGTTTTGGGGCAGCTGAGGTCTTCTCAACCTCCTGCTCTAGGGCTTGAATTCTCAATTTTTCCCGGACCAACTCATCTAACAATATTACATTCTCCATTGTCACCTCCTCATTCCTCTTTTTCAGTTCAACATTTTCTATCATTAAATCCAAATTTCTTTGAAAAAGGTCTGTATCAGCATGTGGGGTTGTAGGTGGTGATGTAAAGAAAGGTTCATGCTCAGGTTGTTCTTGGTTTGGGGTTTGAGTTTGGAAAATGGATTGTGGTGGTGATTATGTATGGGGTGGGCTTGGAATATAGGGATCTGTATGAATTGGGCTAGTGGTTGGTGGTGTTTGTGGTGTTGGAGATGTATGAGTTGGTGTATGAATTGATGTTTCAGGATGGCTCAAGGTTAAGGTTTGGGTAGGTGATTAAGTGGTTTGGTGTGGTGGAGTGTGTGGTGGTGATGGTATGGGTTGGTCAGTGGATTAAGGTTGGTGTGGTGGCGTTTGTGGTGGTTGATCTGGTTCTTCATGTTGCTCCCCCTGATCAAGTGCATCAACATCCATGGCTACTCCAGCCCCTCCTTCATTTCCATCATCATCATTATCTCCATCATCCGAATCATTATCATCACCCTCAACATCATCTTCCCCTTCTTCCTCCTCTGAGCTCAACTCAGGCACCGGCATAATCTCCAAATCATGGTTCAACAACCATGGTAAAATTTCAAATGGAATGTTGGGATTGAATCTGTTTGCCCTTCCCGGATTTACAATTTTTCTATATGTGTCAGGATTCTGCAACAGATGTGTAATGCCAATTGTGGGTAAGTCTTGTAATTCCCTGTTAAAGATTATCTGTAAGAATCTGGGGTATTGCAGGATCTATCCACTTCGGCCTTCTTCAAATTTCCCACCATGTCTTCAAATATCATCTTTGAAAAATTGAAAGGCATATCATATATAATACCAACAGTGACATTTGCTAAATCACGACTCATCAGAGTCCATGATCCTTTTCTTGGAGCAAACCCCTGTATCACATGGTGAATTAAGAATCTATACAACATGGGAAACATCCCCTTTTGAAATTGTCCATCATGTACCTGTTGGGTTTTATACAAGTTTATCAAAGTCAAGTTAACCATATTTAACTAGAAAACACAACGGAAGCTTAGATTTTAAATCTTGTTATGAACATACCAATATGTTAAAACTAAAAACCCAAAGCCAAGGATCAATATTACAAGAACTAAAATGCTCACAAATATAAAATATACCTTCTTCTACCTTTAGAAGAACAAGTAAGTGGATGAAGATGATGATGTCTTTGAATGGCTAGCCTCCAAAGAAGAAAACCTCAAGCTTTTGATACCCCAAGCTATTTGTGACAACACCAAGTGATTGCTAGGATTTAAGAACACTTAAACAAGCTCACCAAGCTCTCCCAAAATCCCCTCTTTGGCCGTGAGTTTTTGGAGGAGGAAGAGAGAGTTTTTGTTGTTTTTTTTTCAACTCACTTGAATTCAAAAATAACAAAGAGAGGATTCCCTTGCATGTCTTTTGATTGGAGGTCTATATGGAGGTTGTCAACACAAAAGGACAAAATATGTTTGGACAAAACTACCACCCACATGGGTGGCCGGTTTTACCTCTTTTTTTTTTTTTTTTTTTTTTTTTGTGTTTTTGTTTTAACCATTTAAAACATCTCCTAATTATTTTATAAAACTTATTTTATAAAATGTACATGCATTTACATAATTATTTAACCAATTAAATAATTAATTTATATAAACAAATTACCCAGATAATTTATTTAAATCCTCAACTGTGTTTGTTTAGAAAACCAATTTTCTAAACACGTAGTGTTCGGTATTCATTTAAATGACCAACTCATTAAAAGAATACATTTGGTGTCGTCTAGCTTGTTATTGGGTATGACCCGACTTGGATCAAACACAGTTAGCCACATTAGTATAAGTATGTGTCTCGGGCATACGTAATTCCAACAATCTCCCACTTGCACGAGATACATAGAAAATTAATGCAGGTGGTGAATACCGCCTAACAACAGTTCACCACCCCTAATGTGTTTGACGAAGTGCCATTCAATAACATCATCCCTTCAAGTCCCTTACTTGATATGATTTAGGTGAATCTATCATTATATCCCTTTGTTGCTAGATGTCATGTTGGATCTAAGAGACATAGGTGATCATTCTCTTTACAATTCAACTTTATCAGGCCTTAGACATCTAAACTCTCAACACATAAGAGGAACAAATTCCGTCTTGACTGTATACGCCTCTCACTATCACTTTATACTCCACCCGAGCTCATCCTTATGTACCATCTTTTACGAATAGCGAAGGGGAGAGTCAAAGTGTAATACTCGGTGAAAATCAAGACCCAATATACATCTCAGGTCTAAGGATAATATGAAATTCTCCTTTACTCAAGATTACTAATGATCAAGTCAATCGACTCCATGTAGTAATATTGAGAGCGGGTCAGTCCAATATTTGTATCCCACAAATATCTATGAACTTTGGCAGCAAACCTATGCTCCATATTCATTCCTTATGAATAACCACCAATCCTAGTTCATAATAGTCTTGCTTCATATTTGTTCCCACAAATGTGATCGACTACGGACTTTTAGAATAAGATAACTTATTCATGGATTAAACATGCAAAATTAGAATTTAACTCAAGATTCCATAATCATATAAAAGAGTTAAATTACAAAAGTCTTTTAAACTTTAATACAAAATAGATCAAATCCAATTACTAGAATATCGAAGTCCTAAGCCACTCGCATGACGCTCATGTTTCGGTCTTTCTAGGAGCTTCGTGAATGGGTCCGCAAGATTTTGATCAGTTCCAACTTTGCGAATACATATCTTTCCCTTTTCAACTTCATCCCTTATGTAGTTGAATCTCCGCTCTATGTGCCTCGTCTTTTGGTGCGAACGAGGTTCCTTGATTTGAGCAATCGCACCCTCGTTGTCACAAAAGATTTCTAGGGGGTCTTGAATGGAAGAGACCACCCCTAGATCAGTAATGAATTTCTTCAACCATGCAGCTTCCTGAGCTGCCAATGAAGCGGCGATGTATTCTGATTCTGTAGTGGACAATGCTACCACTTCCTGTTTTGAGCTCTTCCAAGAGACAGCTCCTCCATTAAGAGTGAACACATACCCAGACTGTGATCGAGAATCATCTCGATCAGTTTGGAAGCTCGCATCCGTGTAACCTTTTATAGCGAGTTCCTCCTCACCAGATCCATATATCAGAAACATATCCTTAGTTCTCCTAAGGTATTTCAATATGCTCTTAACAGCCATCCAATGACTGTTTCCTGGATTCTGTTGGTATCTGCTTGTCATGCTCAAAGCGCATGACACATCCGGTCTAGTACATATCATCGCATACATGATGGATCCTATAGCAGAAGCATATGGGATTTGTTTCATCGTCTCTTGCTCACCCTTTGAGCTTGGACATTGAGCTGAACTCAATATG
>NW_027504803.1:0-16324 GCF_021521415.1 Bidens hawaiensis | reverse complement strand
GACAGACCACAGAGACGAAAACCGCAGTTTACTCCCAAAAAAAAAACAAACACTTAGGGATACCTCATCTAGGATGGGCTTCAGCTCTTTGTACCGAGATTCAGCAAGATCAAAACCATCCTTACGCAGTTCCTGCAATGAAAAGGGGAAAAAAAGTCAACTAAACTATGGTCAAAGCTGAGAGAAAAGTCAATAGAACTAACAAACCTTTCCGGTGTGCGCAGTATGCTCATACGCTGCCATTTGCCAATAACTGTTTGTCCGTTTATAAAAGTCTTTCAAAGCTTCCCCAGGCTATAAAATAACAAGTCAATCAACAAATTATTTGAATTACTAATTGAGACGTATTAGGAACCCGGGTTGACCCGAAACACTTTCGGTCAATTTTTTTAGTTTTTGTATAAATAATTAGTGTATATAATATGATCAGAATTCAGAAACTTACTATTGGAGTTCTCTGAGAGTCGGAAAGACCAAGACTGGCCCTAATTTGTTCAATTCGTGCTCGTTTTTCCTTCCGTCTAAGTTTCTTCCCCTCACCTTTTATTATTGCAACAGCATCTCCCACCACACCATCATTTTGCGCCTTCAAACAGAAAAACATTTAATATTATTTATAGGTATATTAATAATCTAGATGCCCGTCAATATTAGAATATAAAATACCTCCATATCATCCTCTTCTTCTTCATCACTGTCATCTTTCTCCTCGTTTTCATCTTCACTATCTTCATCATCGTCATCGTCTTCTTCATCATCGTCTGATGCTTCAACCCACTCAGGCTCGGATGCCTATACAAATACAAAATAAAAAATTAGAAATATAAATTTGAGATTAAAATTAAGATATAATCTTCACGAATGTAACAAACCGGTATAAGGCATTTCCATTCATCAAGTTTGCTGAGATTAAGTGCATATAAATCATCAAGTGTGATTTTCTTGATCTTTAATTTCCATCATGCCCCCGTAGATATACAATGTATCTTTTCCAACCACCATGCTGGCATTTATACGTCCACAAGGTTTCACTACCTGACTTTCAAAAAAAAAGTTAAAACCGAAAGAGAATAAAATTTTGAATATTTTATTAACCTTTTATCATATCTCTTCCAAAGTAGAACACTGGTCTTTAAATTAGATTTAACTGCTACCTCAGCACCATTAACGTTGATGTTTTTCTCCATACTAGATGAGATATCGTCAATGTCACAATCCATATTATCATTCTCATCATTGGTAGCTATCTCCATTGGATCAGTACCAGTGTCAGATGAAGCTTTACCTAAGAGACTCTTCATTTTTAAGCTTTTTTATCTGCAAAGTCATTTTAGGAAACCATATATGTGACGAATTTTATTTAAAAAAAAAAGTAAAGATATGTTTTAGGTGCGGGTCAACCGATTAAAAATTTATTTGTACAAATTTTTAGGCCTTTATAATATTAAGCCAGTGCCAAGTATTAAAAGTAAGTTATTTTAATAGCAATCAGATTTTTTATTAAAATGACTTGGGAGGTTTTATGCGTAAATATAAACTTTGTGCAACTTTCTACCTGGTTGCCTTTTAGCAACTTTTTTCACTTATACTTGTTTAACCCATTAGAAATTTAAAGGGGAAAAAAAAAACTAAAGGGCCACATTCATAAATAATGAGTCAAATTGCCACCTCTAACTCTTAGATAAAAAGTCTATGAAAAGAAAAAAAGCAACAATAACCTCCAAACATACCTTATCTTTAGTTGATTTCTCCTTTCTCAGCTCCAAAGGGTACCTTAATTTTAACCATAGCAAACAAGCAAATCATTAAGCTTTATGTTTGTAACTTTGTACTTAAAAACAATAAGGATATGCAGGATTTACCAACGATGGATGTCCAATTGAAAGCCATAAAGTTCATTCAAGAACAAACTCATTAGCACATCACCTACACACGCAATTGGTACCAATTAACAAGCAAAGAACTGGTTTCAAGCTTAAAATACAATAAAAACTAATTAATAGTTAACGCATAACAATTGTACATAAGAAGATTAACGAAGATGCCAACCTTCAGCCTCCATGTCCACAACTCCGCCAAAGAGCACGGCTCGGCTTTTGTGTACACACATAGAGAAACCAGCACGAGGTCCAGGTGGCATCCCGCCTTTCTTTACCTAAAACGACATGTTGAGGAAAGCTTAAGGCGATGCAATAAATAACAAGTTATATGATTACATAGGGGTGAGATCCGATACAAATAAAATTAACATACTAAACATACAAATAACTAGAGTAATTACAGTTTTGAACTAGAGTAATTATGTTATATAAAATAATACAGTGTAATAATAATTACTCTAGTTCAAAAGTTATAGTGTTAAAATAATTACTCTAGTGTTAAAATAATTACTCTACTTATATTATTTAGTACTATTTGCCTTACATAGTTTATTTCATAATAACGAGGACATTTTCTAGTTTGGTTCGATTTGCGTGTTTTCTCTTTGTATTTCTTTTTTTTATGCATTGATATTATAGGTTTCTATGTCATATACTTTTCCGAATATTTCATGAAGTTTTAGTTCCAATTCAAAATTAATCGAAAATAGAGACAAATGTAAATATAAAAGTCATGTATATTTTATCCAAACCATGATTACATATATTAATAATGAAAGAGGGATTTGAAAGAAGCATAAATACCTTATTCCAAACCCAAGTCTTAGGGTCAAGCACCCACATATCCGAATGAACAATCCCTTTCTCTGAGCTGCTGTTTTTATCAGAAGATATCTCTTTCGAATAGCCACCATATAAATAAATCTACAATCAACAGTAAATATGTAAACATAAACAAGAAATTTCAAAATTTTGTTAAATATAATTTACTCACATCTTCTTGGTAAACAAATAGTTGGAAACCACTCCTAGCACTGGGCCATAAGCATCCAGGTGTCGGTTTTATCTCTTGCCACTGCAACAACATGGTTTACTTTGTTTCAGTTGATTAATTAGCTAAAAAATAATGAAAAAAATGCAAATTTGTTAACTACATTACCTTAAAAGTATCCAAATCAAAGACGAACAGATCATTGAAATATCTGCAAAGGTAAACAAAGTAACAAAAAGAGGATGAACAAGTTATCAAAACTCAATTATATCTAAAAACTAAAAGAAATAAAAAATACCAACCTCACTTCTCGAAGAGTATCATAGAATCCACCAAAAACAACGAGCTTGTGCTTATACAAAACCTACAAACAAGGCGTACATTTAGAGTTGCACATTGGAAACTAAAAAACTGCAAGCGTTATGTACAATCCAAGTAACTAATAACATATATTAGCATACCATCCGATGACCAGAACGTGGACTCGGACAACCTTTATAATTCAACTGTTCCCATTGATTTGTCTTTAAATCCAACATCCAAAAGTCCTATATTAACAGAAAAATGTAACATTCCACGCATAGAAAAAACTCAAATATAATATAATATACATCAACATGAAAACACATTCGAGGCCCATAATTTCTACCTTGTAGTGATGGAAACGCTCTTGATTAGGAGACGCAAATTCACCACCTGGTGACGGAAACATATAATTAAAATACACTCCTTTATAAAATGTAAGTGCTACTTTATAAGCCAAATCAAATTAAAACTTGAAAAGCAACAAGTTTGGAATCCAGATTCGATATTAAACTCGTTTTAAAGAATGAAACAGGTACTTTAACTGTGTGAATTATCAAAATTCTACTACTTATTACCGAAAATATATAGGTAATTCTTCCATGCAACAGCCTGGTGAGCGCTGCGAGGGGGTGGACTATTAGGGCTAGATACTAGCTTCCAATCCCCTTTGTTCACATCATACCGGTAAAGATCACCATAAACGTACGTCTGCCAAACATTAGCAAAGTAAGTTCCATCACAATTTCAAAAAACAGGATGAACTAGGCCTGTAAACGAACCCAACATTCATGAACTGTTCAGTAGGAACTTCTATTATGTTTGTTTAATAAACAAACGAACATGAACACATTTTTTTATTCATTTAATTAAACAAGCAAACACAAACATATGGTTTGTTCATTCGTTTATGTTCATAAACGTCAGTTTATGTTTGTTCAAATTTTAATAAATACATAAGTGGTTATATATACATAAATATAAAAATAAAAGGAGCTCGTTTGAATTATATGTATATGTATATACAAACATTTGGTTATGTTTGGCCCATTATGTTCTATTATGCTCTTTTAAGTTTGTTTTTGTTCATTTGTGTCCGTTTATGTTTTAAACAAACAAACATGAACATGCCCCATTCTTGATAAACAAGCACAAGCACAAAAATTTATTATTATATGTTCATGTTCGATTTAACTAGATTAAAGTTAAATAAACGAACACGAACACGCCCCCATTCGTGTTCGTTCGGTCCATTTACATGCCTAGGATGAACTATGAAGTATATAATATTACATATTATACTAACAAGAGCTATACTATACAAACCTTGGTACCATTGTAGAATTCACCACCATACAATATCATTTCAGTTTCCTTCAACGGATTAATATTCAACTACACAACAACAACAACAACAACAAAACCCTAATTGATTCCAAATTCACATCACATACTTACTAGTTACTAATCCATATACAAAATTGAAAAACATACCGAGCAATTAGACCGTGGAGACGGCCGAGGAGCGTTTTCCTCAACATGAATCTCCTTTTTCTTAGCTTCTTCCTTCTGAATGCTTAACTACACACTCAACATCCATAAACTTAATAACCACTAACCGAAAAGTACAATACGTATATGTGTTATAAACTTATGCTTATTGAGTGTACCAGAATCGCGTCGATATCGTCTTCGGGTGAGACTTTTTTAGACTCTCTCCGGGCTTTTTTCTCCTCTGCTTTGGCGGTTTTTCTCTCGGTTTTCTCCTTTCCTTTACCTGGCTTCTTTGTTTTCTTACCCATTGTTTGTTGATGGTTATGTGTTAAGTGTTTGTTGATGGATTTGACCGGATAATTGTTACGGTGACGGTGATGAATCTCGACGGCACGGCAGCTGAGGTGAACAGAGTGTTTTATAAGTGTGAGGGATTTGTTTAGGATTTATATGAGAAACGTTAATTTGACCTAAGCTTTTGGATATTAACCGAAATTAACCGATAACCAAACTGACAACCGAGATTAACCGACTGAGTCCCACAAGTAAAGCTTTAAGACATGAGCTTACGTCGAGATGAATATATGTGGATTTGGTATATGTGACAATGCACCTTCGGGCAATTCCCGTATGAAGTAAGCGATTCTTTTTCATGTTTATATAGTTCAATTGTAGCCCGTGCTTGACTTAGTTAATTAACCGAGATTAGCCACGACTGATTAACCAAAGTCGAAGTTCGGTTATGACTATACTTAAGGGCAAAAACCGAACTTCAATTTCCACACCCATATTACATAACATAGTGAGTGTGAAACCATGCCTACGTGGTTTTACTACTTTTTTATAATAAACAACGGCAACATAATCATAAAGATATGAAGGTCTTCTCAAACGCTATCACCACCCCAATTGCCGCCTTCCAAGACACATTCGCCACCCTATAGGTTGTGGGTGGGTGGGGTGGTGGTGAGAAAATGTAACTAAATTTTTATGAAATTAAAATTATATTTTTATTCTTTAAATGTAAGTAAAAATGAAATTGTTATTTTGCTCATGAAATGGTATACACATGCTACCACCTAACTGATGAAATGGATGGAAGTTAGTCTAAATGACTAAAAGTTAGACAACATTTTATATAATGGATGACGAGTAAAAATTAAACTTTTAAATGATTTATTTACGTCTTAGGATAAAATAAAAAATAAAAAGCTTCTAGACATAACTTATGGTAAATTGATTTGGGGTTTATGTTTGTGCCACTTTGAGGTGTGGCAACGGTTAAGTTAAAGCTGCTAAAGAAGTAGTAGATCGAGTTCTTAGGCTAATACAAGAGGGGTGAGTGTATGGTGCCGAGAGAGGTGAATGGGGTTCTAACAAGGAAGTGAAGATTATTGGTGGTGGAGGTTGAATGGTAGTAGGGGTGGGTGAATTTTTGGTGATTGATTGGTTTTTTTTTATGGTAGGAAGATTGTGGTTCCGATTTAGGTTCTCAAATAGACAGATGCTTGTTCCTAACGAGACAGATGCTTGTAAGATCATCTACAATAAGACATTTTTTCGGGGGTGTTTTTGTGTATTTTTACTTTTTACATATCATCAATTTTTTCTTATTACGTGTGTAATTTTTATGAGTCATTTTTCAATCACGTTTTTCCAAAAAAAAATAAAAAAAAAACACAAGATTTTTTGTAGGTGGTGGGGCCAGGGGGAGTGTAAAATGTGGTGGTGATGTGTTAATGTTTTTGAGTGTTTTTTGGATTTTTTATTAAGTGAGTTTTATATGTTTTTTTTTTCTGTTTTAGCTGAGTAGACGTGTTTTTTTTTATGTTTTTGAAAATCCTTATTGTGAACGCTCTAATAAAGATCAAACTAGTAGGTTTTTGACGGTGTGTCAAAAAACTACAATATATCTGTGTGACCTCATTTAACAAAAGAATTTAAATGAGCTATGACAAACATATAACATTTGAAAACATTAATTACAAATCCTAACAATTTTAAAGGTAAAAAGCATACATTAAAAACGTTAACTGAAACCCAGCTTAATAAAATTCGAAGCTACTAAGTAGGTTAATTAGGTTGGTTTTATTGGCTCATTATACGAATAATTTTTTTTTAATAGATTTTATATGATTTATCATTTTGTTATCCAATTTATACTTTTTTTAATAATTTTTATAGTTTTTTTAAACTTTTATATTTTATAAAAACAATATTCAATACTTAAAAAGAATTAACTACAAATTTCATAATCAATGAGTTCAAATTTTTTTTATAAATGATACTAAGTTCGCTCATTAATTCGACGATATTGGTTATTTATAAAACCGGAAAAGCACCGCCGCACCGGGTTCGAACACAGCCACTGTATCTTTCTGTCGCTGTCCATGAGGATCCCACCAAAACGCGTTTCTTCTAGAACTGGAAATGTTTAGGTTTTATTGCCCCCCTACCGGATAGGACGTTCTACCTAAACATTTACGTGTGTAAGTGTACGTAAATATATAATACTAGCACTGCCTTTTTATACTCGCGTGTACTTGTTCTACTGGTTTTCACTAACCATATACTATCAATGGCGAATGCAAGCTCTATGGATCCCCGTAACAGATTTTGTTCAACCACCAAAACCTTCCACACCCTCCGCCCACCGGCGCCTCTCCCGCCACCGTCACAACCACTCTCCATCACCGAGTACACACTCTCCCTCCTCCAATCCAACGCTGCATTCTCATATTCTACTGATTTTCTCATCGACTCTGCTACCAGCCACCGTCTCTCATACACCGAGTTCATCCGTCAAGTCCACTCTCTATCCGCATCACTCGTTAATAAATTTCATCTACACACCAAAAACCAAGTAGCATTAATAATATCTCCAACCTCCATCCACATTCCAGTAATATATTTCTCGCTTTTATACCTCGGTGTCACCATCTCACCTGTTAATCCGGTTTCCACTAAATCCGAGCTAACGGACTTAATCCGTCTTAGTAATCCCGTCATCGCGTTTGCTACTTCCTCAGTAGCGGATAAACTTCCATCCTCATTACCTCTAACAACAATAATAATCGACTCTCCGGAGTTTCAATCTATGTTACATAATTCAAAACCTAATTACACTCATGTAAAAGTCGATCAATCCAACACTGCGGGTATTCTATACTCCTCCGGCACAACCGGCCGAATCAAAGGAGTCGAATTAACTCACCGCAACTTCATCACAATAACATCCGCTACATATCATAACAAATTCATGAAAGATAAAAGCAACGCAATATCTCAGCCTGAATATAAAGATAGAAATGGAGAATGGGTTGGGAGAGGTTTTTAAAAAATGGTGTATAAATTTAAGAAATTGTGGTTTTTAGTTAAATTTTAAAGATGGAGATGGAGAACCCATTAAGAATGCTCTAAGAGTTTAAGTTGCATACACGCTAACTATATTTATATACATATTGGGTTTAATTATCCGAATTGAATTTCTATATGAAGAAACACTAAATGGCCCCGGCAGATTAAGGATAATCTTAAGGTTAAGTAGATGTTTCCCACGAGGGTTAGGTCCGGCAAAGATGGTTGTTCTTCTCGACCTGCAAAACAGACACCGTGAGCTCGTCACTGAGAAGGGGGGGTTCCTCCTTGTGACCACCCTTCAGCGTGAGAATCAGACTAGACTGCTCTGAATATAAGTGTATATTGAGAGAAATAGCTAGAGAAGAGAAGATGATATGAGATAATAATACCGTTCCAAGGTGTTGGGGTATTTATAGCCGAATGTAGGTTTCCAAGCAGGTACGGCCAGCCGTATAATATTCATTTTCCACCAACTACGGGTTATGTTCGTGCCACGATGGGAGTTGGTGGGTAGGCAGCGCCTGATAGTGACATTTTGTACTGGAGCGTGCTGCTCCTCGTACTATTGTCGGTGAGCTGTCACCCTGTGATTGGTTCATGGGTCGCTTTTACCAGATCTTGTCTATTTGTCCATACCTTGGTAGGTATAGTACAAAAGATCTTCTGGAAGCGTACGGACTGGCTCTTTTGGGCGGGAATATTCCCGCCGTGCTCATTCCTTCTTCAGGTGACATTGCTGAAGTATAAGAGTTAGTGCCTTATGCGTGTAGCTTTACTGTTAGTGCGGGTAGCCTTCCTTCTTGGTTTGTACCCATAGCTGCGGGAACAGGCAGGGTACTGTACCAAGGGGGGAACAGTTGGCTTACTGCGTGTAAGGTCTTCATCTCTGAGCATGGTGGGTCCTGCGGATCCAGTTGGTCTTTGCGCAGACGTACCTCTTTAAGGTGAGTTGCTGGTCCAACTGGGCTTTGCTGGGACCTACCTCTTCAAGTCCCCCCAGTCCATTGTTCTTATGAATTTTTAATAAGTGAGGTGAACTTTTGGACTTTAAGCAAGGGGTTTTGAAAAGGGGGTTTTCGTTTTTTAAGGTTTTCCGTGGGGATTCTTCCCGCGGTTTTCCTAATGTCACTTGCAGAAAATTCCCGACTTTTTCTGCATGATCTTTGGGTATGATGCGGGTAGGTGCGTAACCTCTCTGCAAGTCGGGAGCGTTGAGTTTCACTTGTGTAGATTCTCCACGAGGTTTTGGTAGTTTGACATAGTGATCAGTTATGTTAAACAACCAATTCCACCTTGAAGCTTCAAACAATCTAGTTCTCAACGTTCCCGCCATGCGGGGGTGTTATTTCCCTTTCCGCAAGCATGATCCATTAGATCTATCTTGGGTTCAATTCCCTACAAGTGTTAAGAGTGTGTGAAGGGTTTCGCCTTGACACTGTACCCGCACTTGTCTTACGGTTCCTTGTTTTCCAAGGTATTTTCTTGGCTTCAATTCCCTGCAAGTGCTAAGTATGTGAAGGGTTTCGCCTTGACACTGTACCCGCACTTGTTTTATGGTTTCTTGATTTCCAAGGTAAGGGGGTATATTCCCTCTTATTTTTGAATCTTTTTGAATCTTTCTGAAATTCGAAGAGTTGGTGAAAGGATAAGGACAATCCAAACGGCTGAAGGGACGTTGGCGTCTTCTGACGGTTTTAGAACGTGCAGGAAGTTATGACGACGTGACAGCATGTGGTCAATCAGGACGCTTTTTCAGGCGCGTGGGCGCGAGTTTCATGTCACGCGCCATTCTGACACCTGTTGCCAGCTTGCTTTATCCACGTGTCGCCGTTTCATTGCACCTGCGCTCTCTCTCTCCTCCGCATTAAATTCATCGCATTCATTGCGATGAGTATATAAGGGGGTAGAGGGTGCATCTCATCCCATACCTTCACTTCACTCTTTCCCTTTTAAGCGATTTCCGGCGAATACTCATCTTTTCCGGCGAGCATTCTTCTGAAACCGCTTTCTTTTTTCTTAAAAATGTCTTCTTCCACTCACGATCCTGAGGTTAACGTCGAGGAGTCTGACGTTTACCTCGAGAACCCGACGTCTACGTCCGATGAGGACGATAAGAGTACTGCTGGCGAGTGCAGTATACTCTTTCTGTCGATGTGTACCATTACATCGTCAAGAAGTTCATGCTGGAGCCGTATGAGCCAGAGTTTCCGGAGCCCCATCAGACGGTGTACGATGCCCCAAAGGGCAAGATAGGGGTTTACGCCTCGTTCTTCATATATGGGAATCTAAGATTCCCATTAACGAAGTTCGTATACCGTGTTTTGGAGAAACACGGTGTGCATTTGACGGAGGTGCACCCAATGGCGATTGCTAAAGTTCGCCATTTCGAATGGGTGTGCCGTATTTTGGGCATCGAGCCCCGCGTCGACCGTCTGATGACCTTCTACACCTGGAGGTGCATCCAGGGTTGGTATACCCTTGTTACTCGGATCAAGGGGTAGAAAATCTGCTCTACCGAACGTAGTCTTCGTTCTTGGAAGCGGGAGTTTTTATTCATCTCCGCTCGCGTCGTCCCCATCGCAATGACATTCAAGAATGGGCGGGCGCTCCCAACCTTCACGCCTCAAATTACCAGGAGACAGAATGGTTCGCCAAGATCTCCCAGATCCAGACTCCGGTCTATCGCTTCGCGGAATCTGGGATGGTGATGCTCGAGATGAGCCGCGTGTGGAAGGATGCTGGGTCTGGGACGCCGCAAATGCCCATCGTCCTTGAATACGGTTTGAACTATTTCCCTTACGGTATGCTCTGTCTTTTGTGTTGGTTTAGGGTTTTTCTTCTAACATTATCTTTTTTATTTCAGAGGGGAACGACCTACAATCGCTCTTGCACCCGCGGGAGACTGGTGGTCCCGCACGGTTGGGTACTCGTGATCTTGATGAGAACGAGTTGCCCATTTTGGAGCAAACGGCGGATAGATTCGTAGAGGTATATCCACCAGGCCACGAGATTTTGAGCGCCACTCGGCCAGGTAAGGAGTTCTTTAACCCTCGTCCTCTTCACGCTCAAACTTCTGCTGGAATTCCTCTGATTTTGTCATCTTCTGATGAGGGATCCGCAGATGGGCCTTTCTTTGTGAGGAAGAAGAAGGCTGCTGGCGGGAAGGGCAAGGCGAAGGTTGCTTCCGTCGTCGACCTGGGGAATCAGTCTGATTCCGAGACTGAGAGTGAGGAGGCAGCGGGGAACCTTGGTGGTGATGAGACCATTGTCTCGGAGGTTGAGACGGCTGTCACCTCCGAGCAACCAAGCGTTGGGGCGGTGACTGGCGTGAAGAGGCCAGTTCCATCGGGTTCGTCTCCGCCTGTCAGGTCTTTCAAGATTAAGAAAACCCGTAAGTATATTTTTTGTGTACCTGTTCCGCATTTCTTTCCGCCATTGTTTTTAATATTTTGTTCTTTATGCAGGAGTGGACGTATCCGCTTTCCAGAGCGGTGCGGGAGGAAGCAGTTCAGGACCCACGACGATAGGTTTGGCCAACCTATCCGAGGCGATGACCCAGGCGGCTGCGCCTGTTTCCGGTGCTGGTTCAGTTGTTCATACTGTTGAAGCAACTGTTCCAGTTATGACGTCATCTCCGCCGGCCGTCAGTGCCATCTTTACCACATCCTTCACTGGGCCGGCGGTGACTTTTTCTGCGAGCTCAGCTGCGGCAGCTACCACGGTTGTGAGTTCATCTCAAATGAGTTCACCCCCGATGGTCTCTACCTCAATGGCTTCTGCATTGCCGCGTTCGGCGCCAGCGACTACCTCTATTGGGGCCAGTTCTTCAGGTATGTTTAGAGTTGGAACCTCTAGACTTACCTCTGTTGATGAGGGAGTCCGACCTTTGCCTCCTTCCCATCTCCTTGACCTCTTGGATGGATATCCTTTAGGTTCAGGTGATGGGTTTAGCGGCTATCGGCCTGTTATCGACCCTACATGTGCGTGGGGTTACTCTGGCTTATTATCCCTTCTTATCATTTTTTCCTAACTGTTTTTTGTTTTTTGCAGTTTCGGATTCCAATGAGGTGTATGCTCCAAGGTGGAATATCCGCCGGGGAACAACTCTAAGGACGGCCGCGGCCTGTGTCGACTGGGCGCGCCATGCCGCTCCAAGCGGTGCGTTGGGGGAGGCAATGGCTAGCTACCAGGAGGGTAGGCTATCCAATGAGCTACGAATCCTTCTTGCCCGGATGCAGCCGCACGTCGAGTTACTTTGTCGTGAAAACGACAAGTTAAAGACTGCGCGTGGGCTAGAGGTGGCTTAGGCGCGAGCACTGCGGGAGGAAAACAAGAGGCTTGCCGCCGTCGCTGCGGAGAAAGAGAAGGCCTTCAAGGACCTTGAGGCCGAGATCCAAGCCAGGCATGAGGCCCGTTCCAAGGCTACCCAAGCTGTTAACGAACAGCTTAGGTTGGCTAAGGAAACTGCGCGTAATGCTACCGAAAGGGCCACCAAAGCTGAAGCCATTGCTGAGCCTCTGCGCGCTGAGAATGAAGAGCATAAAGCCAAACTAGAGGAACTCCAGCGGGCTCATGATGCTTTGGCTTTAGAAGATGCCAATAAGCTACAAGAGCTCTTGGATCAGAAGGGTATGCTTGATCGCACTAAGCGCAAGCTTAAGGGCGTTGAAGAGGCTGCTGCCAAGGATGTGTTGCTTGCCAACCTCAACAAGAATGAAGCCGAACGCGCCCACGATCAAGCTGAAGCTACCCTTCAAGAAGCTCTGGTCAATAAGGGATGGCTTCTACGAGAAGCGTTGCCGCAGGTACGCATAGTTCCTTAATTTCTTTGCTTTACGCTTCTTTATACTTAGAAAAGTTTTATATATATATATATATATATATATATATATATATATATATATATATATATATATATATATTTGTAGGTTGTGCATCGGATTTTCGCGAACACATCTTATGACGATGCCATGTGTGCAGCCCTCAACGCTTCTCATGAGGATGGGGAGAAAGCTGGTTTCCTGCTTGGTCTAGGATTTGCAGAGAAGGGCATCCCGCCTTCCAACTTTCCTTTACACGATGTTGACACTGAAGCTGCCTACGACCAAGCTGTGAACCAGTATGCTGCCTTCCCGCATCCGGTTGTGGAGAAGGTGAATGAAATTGCTGCTGCTGATGACGGGCTAGCTGTTCTCAAAGCTTTCCTTGAACCGCCGCAGCCAACTGATGGTACGGGTTCAAGTGGGTTCGGAGGGAGTGGTCCCGAAGCTTGAACCTTGAGATCCCTTCCAACCGTTAGGGTAGATTTGTATTTTTATGATTGGTGTCATCCATGTTTCCGTGCCGGTTTGGATGACACAAATTTCCTTGTGCGGGACTGATGGTGCTCCAAGAAGTTCGACGCGAATGTCCTTTCCCAAGTGGGTGAAGGCTAACGATGCAAGCTTACTTAACGCATCCACAGATTTGTTTTCGCTTCGCTTGATGTGCACAACATTGCAATCGTTAAAATCGCGCATAAGGGTTTTGGCTTGTGCAAGGCACATGGCCATTATATCATTCACGCCCGTGTACGTCCCGTTTATCTGGTTGGCTACTAGCATGGAGTCCACGTGGGCTTCCAAGTTTTTCACTCCCATTTTTCGCGCAATTCTTAATCCGGCCAAGAATGCTTCGTATTCCGCTTCATTGTTCGTACTTGGGAAATCAAGCTGAATAGCGTAAGTGTATTCTTGGCCTGCCGGGTTAATTAGTTTCAACCCTGCGCCTGAACCTTCGTTGTTGGCTGCTCCATCAGTATAGAGTCGCCAGACATCGTTAATGTCTTGTGCTGGAGAGGGTTGAGCCTCTTCCTGGCACTCTTTCTCCCGCGATGCGGGGACGTCCGCAATAAAGTCGGCCAAGACCTGGCCTTTTATGGCTGGTCTTGGCTTGTACTTTATCGCGTATTCCCCCAACTCAATTGCCCATTTGGCTAGGCGTCCCGACAACTCGGGTTTGCCTAGAACGTTTGCAAGTTTGAAGTTGGTGAGAATGGTGATTGGGTGACCTTGGAAATCTCGTCTTAGCCTGCGTGAAGCCTGTACAAGCGCTAAGACTAATTTTTCCAGGGTAGAGTACCGGGTTTCCACGTCCGTTAAGACGCGGCTTACATAGTAGATGGGCATCTGGATGCCTTTTCGTTCTACTAGTAAGACTGCCCCGGTTGCTCTGTCTGTGGCGGAGAGGTAGAGAATTAATTCCTCCCCCACTTCTGGTGCTGTGAGCGTTGGGAGTTCGATCAAGCGTGACCGAATCTCTTGAAAAGTTGCTTCCGCTTCTGGTGTCCAGCGGAAGTGCGTTTTCTTCAAGCAATTTCTCAATGTTGACACGAATGGGAACGACCTATCCGCATGGTTTGCTAAAAAGCGGTTAAGTGCGACTAGTCGTCCATTCAGTATCTGAGCCTGTTTGATGGTAGTAGGTGATTCCATTTTCATAATGGCTTCGACCTTTTAAGGGTTCGCTCTGAAGCCATCTTTGGTGACGATGACTCCTAAGAACTTCCCTTCTTCCATCCCAAAGGAACACCTGCTCGGGTTGAGCTTCATGTTTATTTTTCTGAGTGTGTTGAAAGTTTCTTCGATGTCTGTCAACATCGCCTCTGGCTCAAGGCTTTTGATGACCAAGTCATCCATGTAAACTTCTAAGTTCCTCCCGATTTGGGCATGGAACTCTTTGTCCATCAGGCTTTGGTACGTGGACCCCACATTCTTAAGTCCAAATGGCATCATTTGGTGACAAAATGTGCCATCGGGCGTCCGGAATGCTGTTTTGTCCTGATCGTCAACGGCCATGTGGATTTGATGGTATCCCTTATACGCATCAAGGAAGCATTTAAGGCGAAACGGTGCTAACGAATCTACCTTAAGGTCAATTTCGGGTAACGGGTAACAATCCTTGGGGCATGCTTTGTTTAGGTCTTTAAAATCTATGCACATGCGCCATTGTTTGTTGGATTTCGGTACCATGACGGGATTTGCAACCCATGTTTGATATGTACTAACGCGTACGATGCCTGCGTCAAGGAGTTCATTGACTTGGGTTCTACACGCGTTAGCCTGTTCCGCACCCATTACGCGACGCTTTTGTATGACCGGCGTAAAAGCCAGGTCACACTTGAGCTTATGCTCCGCCTTACTTCGGGGTACACCAGTCATGTCAGCTGGTGTCCACGCGAAGATGTCAGCATTTTTTTGCAATAAGCGTTTGAGTAAGGTGCGTGTGGGATTAGTGATTGTTGGGCCAATGGTAACGGCCTGGTCAGGGTATTTGCCATTGAAGGCCCATTCTTCTGGCTCGGTAATGGTCGGTTTAGCCATCTTTGGTTTGGGTTTAGATGAGACAGATGCGATGCATACCTGGGGAATACCCGTGATCATCGCGACACCCTCAGCTGTTGGCCATCCCATCATGCCATGGACCGAAGACACCACGGCATTAAATCTTGCCATCCCATCTCTTTCGAAGAGAATGTCGTATGTGTGGTGTGGCTTCCTCATTACGACGAAGTCCACGTCTTCTGTGCGGGAGTACTTCCCGTCCGTGAGAGTGACGGGGAAAGATAGGATACCCAAGGGGGTGTTTGTGCTGCCGTCAAACCCTTCCATCGAGTCGTAAACCGTTTCTAGGCGTTCTTTGTCTTCGTCGTCTAGCTTGTCGAAGAACTACCTGTACATGACCGTTGACGAAGCGACGTTATCCGCAAGAGTGCGGGATGTGATGTAGTGCCCCAATTGGCTTTTGATGATTATGGGGCCTTCTTTGTTGGGCCCTCCTGGCACACGCGGGAAGCGCACTTCAGCTTCATTCCACGCACTTGGCTCTGTTCGTCGTTTTCTTCCTCTGACGTTGCCATGAACCATGTGAATGCTGATGTCGACGGGCTTTCGTCCATTGCCCTTGTACCGATTGTCATTCCTCCATCCGTTCTTGATTGACGCCACGAGGTGCGTGAGTTTTCCATCTTTGACGAATGTTTCGACGATATCCTTCAAAGATTTGCATTCCTCGGTGGTGTGGCCTTTGGTCCCGTGGAAGTCACAGGATTTGCTCTGATCAGCGTTGTGACGCTGTCGGATTATTGGAGCCTTTGGCCATGGGAGTTTCTCGGTGGCAAATATCTCGGTGACGCTTTTGGTGAGTGGCGTCCATCTGGGATTCCGGTTCGACGAGTGCGTGTTGTCCCTTCCGTCCAAGAGAGGGCGAGAGCTGGATGAGGTGTCAAAGTTTATCCTTGACTGCCAAATACCAAGCT
>NW_027504802.1:0-17565 GCF_021521415.1 Bidens hawaiensis | reverse complement strand
TATTATGTGGCTCTTGGTTCAGATAACACATGGTATCTTTTCACAGAAAGGTGCATTAAGACGGTTTATCGATCGGGATTTCCTAATGTTGCTTTGAATAACGGTGATGCTTTGCCTTGTGAAATCATGACCGTTCATCTTGAAAAAATGGAGATGCAGTGGCAGAAGCTTAGTCAATCTGAACTTGGAGGTATTTGGTGTATGGAAGGGTCGTTAGAGACATGGTCTTGGAGTTTAAACGTGCCTGTTTTAAGTAGTCTTCCTGAGGATAACGAGGTAATAACTAATAATCATTGTTTCTTGTTTCGTTTATATTTTTTAAAGATTGTGATACTTGCTGTGAAGGAAAAAGAAATATAATTGATATTGCTAATATCAAATTTACCTATTTCATTAAAACAATGAGAATATGACTATTCTGCCCTTATTTTAGTCAAATTTTTAGTTCGCATATTTACCTATATTAATCTTAAATTTCATATATCTGTATCAATAAATATAAGATTTGCCTATTTTATTTAACAAAATAAGACATTTGTCTAATAATCACGTATAACTTTTCACATGTGGTGTGAAATATTTTATGGGTTTGATCAAATACATATGACTTTTATCGTGAGAAGTGTACAAATAACTAGAGTATTTATGTTAACACTAGAGTAATTATTATTACACTATATTATTTTTTATAACATAATTACTCTAGTTCAAAACTGTAATTACTCTAGTTATTTGTTCATTTTATTTGTACCGTATCCCACCCCAATATAATAATATAATCTCTTAAATTAAAGCTATTTAGGTGACTTCTGGATCCTTTCTCTATGTAACTTTTTTCAGTTGACCTATTGGTTATGAAATATAGCTCAAATCGACCCATGTTATATAAACGTGCCATAAATGACCATATGATAACATTGCTCATTTTTCTTGGGGCATAAATGAGCCTAGTCCAAGCTAGCTTGAGCTTGGCTTTACTTGGTTCACTTATATACACATATAAGCAGGGCCGTCCCCGAGAATCCTTAAAAATTCAAGGGCTCGGGGCAAATGAAAAAATAGGCCCCGAATATAAAAACTTAATAACTTGTATATAAAAGGTCAATATTACAACGATATTTATGATAAAATTAACAAAATAAAGTTATTGTAACATTGATTAATTATAACTTGTATACTTAAACAAATCGTGAGTCTCTTCTAACGTTTTCTATTTTAAATGAAAAGTCATTTTAGTCTGAAAATAAAATTTAATAATTTATATATAAAGGCTAATATTACAACGATAAGTATGATAACAACTAACAAAATAAAGTTATTGTAACAATGATCTAATTATAACTTGTATGCTTAAACAATCGTGAGTCTCTTCCAACGCTTGTTATTTTAAATGAAAAGTCATTTTGGTCTTCAAATACAAAAAATAAAATAATATGATAAAAAAACATTAACAAAATATAAGACACAATGACTAGATAAAAAGGGACATATTAAATTAACTAACAAGCCTTCATATTTAAGTGAGGTATCACTGGAAGCAACCTCTCTATTCCTTTGGGGTATACATCTACCCTCCTCAGAGGCTTCCATAGCTTTGCTATTGGTGGGATTTACTGAGTACGGCGGCGGCGGCGGCGGCGACGTCGAGGACGAGGACGATGATGATCAGTTCATGATCTGTTTCCTCTGATCACGAAATATATTAACTATTTGGTATCCTGATTTTTTTTAAAAATATACTAGACCCTTATGTATGGAAGTACAAGTGAATATATATTCATTGGATTATAAATCTACTTTTACATTGTATTATATATGAATTATACCTTACATTTAAAAACTTTATAACTCGATTCCTTAATCTCAATGAATCTTGTTTACATGGCTTAAACCATTTTGATTCAAAAAATAACGAGTTAAAATTGATATATTTAAGAAAGGTGAAATAGTCATATACTAAATATGTTACTAACTTACACCGATTATTTAAATTGATTCTGTGGGCTGTAGATGATAAACAGAATCCGTTTAATTCAAACATTAAAAACTGATTATTGCAACATCAAATCCCTATGAAATCATTTGGATATTGTGTATTAACTACTAATAATTATATCTTTTTTGTTAATTAGGTTGTGCAATATTCGCAAGCATACTACGATGCAGTAGAAAGCTTACAAGAATCAAAGAAATAAAGTTTCTCATTTAAAGAAAAAAATAGCTAAAACTGAAGGATTTAAAGAATACAAAAAAATAGTGGATGTTGCTAGATTCACTGAGGAAAAGATCGAGCGCTTGAAAGCGAGATCAAATCGTTTAATAACTGCGTTACAGCAGATTGAACCGTCTGATGGAAGGAGGTTTCTGCAGGTAATCTGATATATAACAATACCTTCATATAATTCCCCTCTGCGATGCGTTGGGAATCTGGTCTGTATTGGTTCAGTTTGTTACGGCACCAGCACTCGCTATAGCAACCAAAAGCGAAAAGCCAAAAAAAAAATAATAAAGTCGTGATATGCCAAAAGGATATTGACACGTGTTTTAAACTCGACCAAAATACATCGATTGAAATTTTTTGGTCGGAATCAGTTCAGTTCGTCACGGTATGGAGACACTCGTATAGCTTATCATACCAAAAAAAACTCTATTTTTAATACAACTCTGTTTTCAACAAAACTTATACCAGGATGTTGAGAAAAGAAAAAAGAAAAAATTAAGCACAGTTGTGTATTCAGCTTTTTAAGAAAGTTAACTAACGCTTATTAGAGAAAAATCAAATTGAATGATAAATAAATGAATTAAAGGCGTATACTATTATAGTATAAGGGGTGAAAATGAAACTTTAAAAACACTGATTATACCGACATTTGAGTTAATATATTATATTACTATAGTAATAATGGTAAATACTTTCAACAGGTGAGCAATGTGATACATGAAATACGCGCTTTAGATATTAATACACATGTAATATTTCCTCTCGGAGAAACCGCTGCGGCTCTTCGAGGCGAAAACGAGCTTTGGATTGCAATGGTTCTTAGAAATAAAGTATTATTTAATCTTAAACCACACAATTAGCTGCTGTGTGTGGAAGTATTGTTTCTGAAGGAATTAAAGTTAGACCTTCAAAAAATAACAGGTGTGTTATATTATATGTATATAATTATAATGTTTAATGGTTTAATTGGTTTTTAACTGTTTAACATGTAAATTTCTTCTTGCAGTTATATTTATGAACCTTCTAGTACTGTTTTAGAAGTTATTAATTTCTAGATGACCACAGAAGATCACTCTTGCAACTTCAAGAAAAGCATGACGTACAGGTTAGTTCATCGGGTTAATTAAGGGCCTGGGATTGTAAATGAACCAAACGTGAAGTTCGTTCATTTAGTAAACGAATGAACATGAACAAAAATTTTTGTTTATTTAGTTAATGAAGGAACGTGAACACATTTTCTCGTTCGTTCATTTGTGTTCGTGAATATTCGATTAATGAAATTCATTTATGTTTCTTTTTTATGTTTGCTAGTTTACGCTGTTTAAGTCCGTTTATTTAATAAACGAGACCAACATGAACAAAGATTTTTTTCATTTAGTAAGTAGAATGAACATGAAATCGTTTCATTCATTCATTTATGTTCGTGACCGTCCGTTCTATAAAATTTGTTTGTTTGTTTGTGTAAAGAATAAGATGGTTGTAGTGAAGTAATGTTTATTACTTGAAGGTTGTGAATAATACAAAGGGGGAACCACCTATATATACACAAGTAAAAACCCTAACTATAACCCATAAAGGGCCCATGGGCTTTAGCAAACTACATGGGCTAAAACCCTAATTAAAACATACTAGCAATACATTTAACACTCCTCCTCAAGTTGGAGCATAGATGTTAATCATGCCCAACTTGTTACAAATGAAATCTATTTGAGCTTTCCGGAGCGGTTTAGTTAGAATGTCTGCAAGCTGAAAGTTTGTCTTCACATGAACCGGTTGAATGGATGGAGGATCAGTTTGTGTGCCTACTACTCGATCTCTGATAAGGTGGCAGTCGACCTCAATATGTTTTGTCCTTTCATGAAATACTTGATTCTTGGCTATGTGAATGGCTGATTGATTATCACAGTATGACCTCATCAAGTCATTAGAAACAACCCCGAGTTCTATGAGAAGACGACGTACCATGTCATCTCTGATGTTACATCTGCCATGGCTCTATACTCCTATTCGGCACTCGACCGGGAAACCGTGTGTTGCTTCTTACTCTTCCATGATACAAGATTTCCTCCAACAAACACACAATATCCGGTGGTAGATCGTCGAGAAATCGGACAACCTGCCCAATCTGCATCTGAGAACCCTGATATCCGACCATCTCCTTCCGTGAAGGCACCCACACGACAATGACCCTGATCAGAGTATAATATACCCAAACCAGGTGAGGTCTTAAGATATCTTAAGACACGAAGGGCAGCATCCCAGTGACCGGTGTATGGTGCAGCCATAAATTGGCTCAGAACACTGACAGTAAAGGAGATATCCGGTCGTGTGACGGTTAAATAATTAAGTTTACCAACCAATCGTCTGTATCGCTCAGGATCTTTCATTGGATCTCCTTCCTTTGGGAGGAGTTTCTTTGTAGGAAGCATTGGGGTATCAACAGGTTTACAACCTAGTAAGCCACATTCGGTCAACATATCAAGGACATACTTTCGTTGGGAGAGAAGTATTCCTTGTGGAGAGCGAGATACTTCTATGCCAAGAAAATACCTCAATCGACCTAAGTCGCTGACCTGAAACTGAGACTGAAGAAACTGCTTGAGTTCGGTGATCCCGACCTCGTCATCACCTGTGATTATAATGTCATCCACATAAACAACTACGATAATCCTCTTTCCTTTCTGGTGTCTAAAGAAGACAGAGTGATCGTAGGCACTCCGAGTCATCCCAAACTGTCCCATAACACTAGGGAATGGACCAAACCATGCCCTAGGAGACTGTTTAAGACCATATAGAGAACGACGTAGTCTGCAAACTTTCGAGGCCTCCTCCTCAACAACGAACCCTGGTGGCTGCTCCATATATACCTCCTCCTCAAGAACACCATTAAGAAAGGCGTTCTTGACATCAAGCTGGTGGAGCGGCCAATGATTAATGGCAGCAAGAGCGATACAAATACGGACAGATGGCATCTTAGCAACTGGCGAGAAGGTCTCATCATAATCAATACCATATGCCTGAGAATACCCTTTTGCGACCAACCGAGCCTTTAAGCGGTGTAAGGAGCCGTCCGGGTGTAGTTTAACTGTAAACACCCAACGACAACCAACAATACGCTTCCCTTTAAGAAGTGTTTCAAGATCCCATGTATGATTGGACTTTAGAGCCCCAATTTCATCTTCCATAGCCTGTCGCCATCCTGGGTGAGCGAGAGCGCTCGTCACATTTTTGGGAATCGGGTAGGAATCAAGGGTAGTGGTGTACGCATGAGATTCAGAAGATAGGTGGGTGTAGGCAACATAGTCCTGAATCGAGTAACGAGTGCATTTCCGGGGTTCTTTGCGAAAAGAAATAGGTATATCGGGTAGTGGTGCACCAGGAGGATCATAAACGGGTGTATCAGGGGTAGTGTCTGGATCGGGTAAGGATGTATCAGTGAGAGGTGTAGATTGTTCGGATACAGACGGAAGATCTGAGGAGATCTTAGGGTTGCAGTCTGGATGTGAATCAAGTGTCTCTGATATTTGACCCTTACCTCGCCTAGCATATGTGAAAAGTAGTGGCGGAGGTTCAGTCGATGGGTCAGAATTAGCAGATATAGGATCTGTAGAGGGAATCGACACAGGAATGGTGGGGAGGAAGGGAGATTTGGGTATATCGAGGTCAGGAAACGGGTCAGAAACAGGAGTGGAACACTCGGGAAAGTAAGGATACTCATGAAAGGTGACATCAGCACTAGTAAAGTATCGGTGAAGTGATGGGCTATAGCACCGATACCCTTTTTGAACCCGTGAGTAACCAAGGAAGACACAACGAATGGCTCGGGGATCAAGTTTGATGGTTTTCGGACGATGGTCATGAACATAGGCGACGCAACCAAAAACTTTAGGTGCGAGAGGAAATGGATCATCATTGGGAAATAGTACAGAAAACGGTGTTTTACCATGAAGAACGAGTGTGGGCATGCGGTTAATCAGATATGTGGCAGTGAGAACGGCATCTCCCCAAAAACGATGAGGAACACGTGACTGGATCATGATTGTGCGAGCAACATCCAATGTGACGATTTTTGCGTTCGGACACACCATTTTGTTGAGATGTATACGCACACGATGACTCATGAATAATGCCGTTGGTTTTTAAGTATGAAGAAAAGTCGGTGGAAAAGTATTCTTTAGCATTATCAGATCGTAAAGTTTTAATGGTGGTGTTAAATTGGTTTTGAACA
The DNA here is from genome assembly GCF_021521415.1 of Bidens hawaiensis. Classification (NCBI taxonomy): domain Eukaryota; kingdom Viridiplantae; phylum Streptophyta; class Magnoliopsida; order Asterales; family Asteraceae; genus Bidens; species Bidens hawaiensis. Next base: position 11,116 of record NW_027504802.1, on the reverse strand, counting down.
TAAGCATTAAATTCTCGAAATATGGAAAATACCTCACTACGAGATTTCATCAAATAAACCCAAGTAGTGCGAGAATAGTCATCAATAAAGGTAATAAAATATTCAAAACCCAACGTAGATTTGATAGGGCAAGGACCCCATACGTCAGAATGCAACAGTTCAAAACAAGAACTGACTCGATTAGGCACCCTAGGGGGATAGGGACGCCTGGTATGTTTACCAAGTTGACACGACTCACAATGAAAATTAAAAGAGGAAAGTGGTAAATCTGGTCGCATTTGCCTTAGAACCGTTGTAGAGGGATGACCTAACCGACAGTGAGCCTCCCTGACAGCAGAATCACATAAGTTTGCTACAGGATGCGAAAACGGGGATATACGATAGAGACCTCCTGATTCAAAACCAGTATCAATTACCCGGTTTGTTCCTAGTTCATGAAAAACGCAGTGAGTTGGGTAAAAGGTCACAGAACAGTTGTTTTGTTTGGTAATCTGACTCACTGAACAAAGACTGGTAGGAAATTTAGGAACAAATAGGATAGAAGACAGTTTTAGGTTTTCCGAGTTGCTGATGGATCCTATGCCGAGAACGGGACATGAAGATCCATCGGCAAGACGTACCGGTGCATGGGAAACATTTTGAAGACTAGAAAAAATACCCCGATTCTCAGTCATGTGATGTGTGGCTCCAGAATCGATTATCCACGATGAGTCGAGGCTAGAAAACTTACCCGGATGTGCTGAGTTGGTTTGAGGAGGATTCAACTGGGAGGCAAGAAACCGTTGAATCAGATCATACTCCTCCTTAGTAAATGTATACGTGTGTTTTTCGTTTCTCATGGTAGATTCCGGCAGTGAACAATAACTTCCGGCAGCGAACAATAACTTTTCCGGCAGTGAACAATAACTCGTCGTGAACAGTAAATCCGGCGTGAACAGTGACAGTACTCCGACAGTGGCTGGCTGGACGGGTTTGAAACGAATCCGGAAACCGGTGCTGGGGTTTGTTTCAGATCTGGTGGCTTAGGTGCTTGAACAAACTCGAACACAATAACCGAGACAGACGGAAAAAGAAAAGGTTGTTATATCAGAAAACTAACAACACAGGAAGCTTCGGAAGTAAAAAACAACAGATCTGGAAAAAATCCGGTGACCTTCCCCAGTCACGCGCCGGCGCGTGGGAGACAGTGACGGCGACTGGGCGGCGCGTGGCGGCGATTTTTTGACGGATGATGTTTCGGAGGTTGCTGGTTACGATGGTGGCGGCAGTGATGGTAGGAGGTGTCTCGAAAAAAGATTTCGTGACAAAACAGTAGGTATAACGAGGTTAAAGCTCGTTTCAGATCTGGTAGCGGGCTGGTCAGACTATGGTTCGGATCAGATGGCGGCTAGGGTTTGGATCGAGAGCCGTAGCTCTGATACCATGTAAAGAATAAGATGGTTGTAGTGAAGTAATATTTATTACTTGAAGGTGTGAATAATACAAAGGGGGAACCACCTATATATACACAAGTAAAACCCTAACTATAACCCATAAAGGGCCCATGGGCTTTAGCAAACTACATGGGCTAAAACCCTAATTAAAACAACTAGCAATACATTTAACAGTTTGTTAGTTTATGCTTGTTTAAGTTCGTTCGTTTATATATTCATTTATGACTTCAAGTTTGTCAGATCATTACAATTTACTGTAGTGTTATGATATTAAAATATCACTTGTTACAATATAGTCTAGTTTTATTAAATTTTTAAGCCCAACAGATTAATGTTTACGTTAACTTAATTATAATTGGTGTTTGCTTGGTTATGTTCGCTTACATTCATGATTTGTTCATTATACTACTAACGAACGAACATAAAACGTTCATTTTCTTAACGAATGAACACGAAAAGAAAACCCCGTTTGTGCCATTATTCATACTCAATCGTTTGTTCGATAAAGTTAAAATGCCTCGTTCATGTTTGTTTTGGTCGTTTACAAGCCTGTACGGGCCAAAACATATGATTATACAAACTTATATTATTGCTAAAAGAAATATATGAAAAACGATTTATGAGGTTTTAAATTTTTATGTATATGAATACAGATACCTTGCTGTTTAGATAGCCAATTTTCGGGTATGGTAGAAGCATGGGCATCTGGTCTGACGTGGCGGGAAATGATGATGGATTGTGCAATGGACGAAGGAGATTTAGCGCGATTGTTACGTCGGACAATCGATGTGTTGGCACAGGTATAGGATTAAGGTTATTTTTTTATTCTAGAAAGTAACACTTTTTTAACATTTGTTTTTTTTTGTTTGTTGTGAATTTAGATTCCTAAATTGCCTGATATTGACCCTCAATTACAAAGAAATGCGATAGCTGCATCTAGCGTGATGGACCGACCACCAATAAGTGAGCTTGCAGGATGAAGTTTGCAGGTCAGTCAGTGTGAAACTACCTTTCTACCCTTGAAATGTCTAAAGACTAAAATACGCCTTAGCACGTGTTATTATCGGGTGAATTTTGAAGGGTAAAATCTTCGAATGGAGGGTGTATTTCAACTGGATATACAATTACATCAATTCATATATGGTGAAATCTCACTAGTAAGTGGTAATTTACTTTTACAAATTAATGCTTTGAAAGCTTGTACAATAGTGCTTAATGAGTTGTAATTTTTATAGGTTGTATCATAGTGCTTCATGGGTTTGTAGATCACTTGTGTCAGCAGTAAAGGGTTGTAATTGTTGCTTTAGGAGCTGTATAGAATCACTGATAATGAACAGTGATTTTCGCTCACATCATTTGTTTGCTATTTGTTGTATATATAATCGGACCTAAATCCTAATATATGTGACGGTTACAGTTAAGCTCAACAAACAGGCGGGCAGGTTGGGTGTTGGGCCAAAACGTATCGTTTTAAAAGAGGTATCACTTTGGTTAAACGGGTGTGAACTACAATTAGCTTTGGTTGAAACAAGTCGTTTTAGGGGAAAATATATATTAAAAATGGGTCCACCTGTTATATTTGTTTATATAGCGGTGAGCGCAGTGGCAGTGGAGACCCTGTCAAGTAGGTGGCGGAGACATCGGTAGTAGTGTTGTCGGAGTACATGGTTTTGATAGAAATTATAGGACAAATTGCTAAGGTTTCGTCAAATGCGTACTAAAACAGTTCGGTTAGTTACTATTAGTTACATTAATGTTATGGAAGAAGTTTGTATGATATGTTGGTGTGTTATAATGAAAAATATTATGCAATAAAATGCTACTTTATACCTGAGTAAATCATTTGATAACATTATAAAAATACTTACTCCGTCTCATTAAAAGTGCTCATATCTCTTTTATTTTTTTATTTCTCATTACAAATGTCAACTTCAAATTTTATAGACAATTTTCAGGTTTACCCTTAAACACATACAACTAGCATTAATAAACAATATTGATGGACCTAATTTTCAAGTGTATTATTATCATTTGGTAAAAAAAAGGTAATTATTCAATCTATCTTAAAATTTGTGTTTTTCAAACCATCACATTTAAATAGAGACAGAGAGAGTATATTTTAAGATTGAACAAATACATAATGGTATTAAATAACATATGTACGCTATTATTGATAATAAATTCTTCATATAGTTTTTATAACAGAATTTATATGTTATGCAAAAAGTGACAAATTTATTATCATTAATAAAATGCATTTATTGGTATTTATTATCATTAATAGCATGTGTTTATTGTTATTTAATATCATTAATATTATGCATTTATTATTGTTTAATATTAATTTCTTCGAGTATATAGTTAATACTTTGTTGCATAATATTTTCATTATAACACACCAACATATCATAAGAATGTCTTTCACAAAGTTTTGTTTTGTAGTTATATTCATACTCGTAATTGTCGGTAAGCAACGCGTTACTTATTGGTTATCACGCTTTCAAGTTTTTTATTTCTAACTTTCTTATATATAAGTAACAAAATTTTGTTGACTTAATACTTATTTAGATTACTATGTACATGCCTAACTAATTTAGGGAGCACGATGATGGGAAATGCATGTAAGGAAAGTTGGCACTTAGATCCATGTACTACTTTCACTTGCGTCAATCAATGTTATGGTAAAAGATTGGTGTACACGGGCGATTGCATAGCAGCAGATACTTGTCAATGTGTTTGGGATCATGGTTGGGGTTGTTAAGAGCCATAGATTTTTAAAAAAATATCATATGCTGTGTTATTTAGTTAATGAGTATGGGCGAGCAAGAAACGGTTCGGAACCGCTAGAATTGAGGAACCGGAACCGAACTAGTGCCTCAGAACCGCTAACGTGTGTTACCTTACGATTCTCGATTCTCAATATATTCATTAAACGGTTCCCCGTTCGGTTATGGGTAAAACCAATGGTTCTAGACGTAGAACCGAATAACCATTAAAACTTTTTAAATGAATTTACCAATCCCAATTTTTATAGGGTAAATTATTAGTCGACATCTATTCAATCATTCTTTCATTCAAATCTTCTTTCTTTGCGCTCAATTCCTAGCAGCTAAGATCAAATTTAATTCAAGCTCTCAAGGTAATTAAATTAATATAACATGATACAATCTTTCTTTAATCTAACAGCACTAATAATTTATTTAACTTCAACAATTATGTTTTAATAAAAAATATAATGAATGTTCATGTTGTAATCTAAATAAATTTTACCGTGAAAGAAGACATACAATTATATAAACTTATTATGCAATTTGCAAAGTTTGCACAACCCATTTGATAAATAAACAACCGAACTGGTTATGGCACATAACCGATTAGCGAGAACCAACTTAACCGGTTCTGAAACCGAACCGGTTTACTATAATAGGTTCCAGCTCTATTTTTCAATCATTTTCGATTCCAGTTCAGTTCTCATGGTTCCGAACCATTGTACAACCCTATTAAAGAGAGGCATACCAAAAAATGTTATTCTCCTATCCACACTAAGAACAAACTATATAGAGGTTAAGAATATTTGTGGAAATAAGGTTTTTTAATACTTTGATTGATAGACAAATTAAGTTAAATTTTAATGAAAGGACTAAAAAGTCATTTATCAAACACACACATTTTAAAATCTAACACAAAATTAAATACTTAATGCAACTTTTATACTTTTGCCCTTGACAATTGTTTTAGAAAACATATGCACTAAAAAAAATTATTATAGCATTAAGCCGTTACACCCACATGCTAGCTTTTAGCCCACATTACGCATGTCACGCAAGTTTGTTTTTCTTTTTTTTCAGGGTCAGGTTACACGTACCCACCCCTTGTTTTTGTCACACCCCCCCCCCCCCCCCTCTTTGAAAAAAACAAACTTTCATATTACCCCTCCACATCATATAATTAACATATTTAGCACAAAATAAACTTTTCACTATTAATAAAACAAAGCAATGTGACAATTAACCTTTCATGGTCCAATACATAAAAACTGTATTATAAAATAAATCAATGTGACAGTCAACCTTTCATGGTCCAATACGTAACAACTCTAAACATCTGTAATGACATTTGAAGAACGACTAACACGTTGAGTATACTCATTTAAACGTGACATATGCATCGTTTTCCATCCAATTGCAAAATTGTTTTTACAGTGAGTTCATGGTGGTGCAATATTCAACATTGGATATTCTCATTCTAATTGCACCAACACGTAATGGTTACCGTGTATATGTGCACCAGTAATTGTTTGATGGTTCGGTAAGTCTTTAGGGCCAACCTAAAGTAGAGGTGTTCAAAAAAACCGGTTCCCGAACCGGTTTGGCGGTTTAAACCGGAAACCGGTTTTTAAAAAAACCGGTTTTTTAAAAACCGGTTTGACCGGTTTACAAACCGCCGGTTTGTATATCGGTTTTAAGTTTTAGAGGCAAAACCGGTTTTGAAACCGGTTATAAAAAAAACCGTTTTTTTTTTATAACCGGTTATAAAAAAACCGGTTAACCGGTTTTTTTATAAACCGGTTAACCGGTTAAAACCGGTTTTTTACCGTTGGAAAACGGCTATATAGCCGTTTTTTTTTATTTTTTGACCGTTTTTTTTTTCTTTTTTTACCATTTTACCCCCACAAACATCTATATATAGTTTAGGTTGGGTATTGGTTAGATCAAACTCGATTATACAACTCCAAACGCTCTAAACGTTTATTTCATACGCGATTATTTTGTTATCTCACGCTCAATTATACCACATTACCACTCCATACGCTCTTATTTCGTAGTCGTTTATTTCATACTCGAGTATACCACTCTTAATTCGTAGTCGATTATCATGGCCTCCCAAAGTGTTGCTTCATCGGTCAACATGGGTGCCTCGAACACGGGAGAAACGGTCGTTCGGGTCATCCCCACGAAACGAAACCAAGATGTTTGGCAACATTTCGACCTATGCGAAATGTCTAACGGTAGCCAAAAAGCTCGATGCAAACATTGTTTGAAGTTTTATGGCAAAGATGCAAACTCCACTTTAAAAGCGCATGTACAAAGGCCCTTTTGCAAGGCCTTGAAGGACGAATCGGGAAGTAGTTCGCAGCCGGAGATGACGAATCAAGGAACGGTGTTTACGTACGACCTTGAAGCGGTACGTCAACAGTTTTCAAACTTTGTGATTCAACAAACACTTCCTTTCAACCACTTCGACAACCCTCAATTCACGGAGATGATGCAAAAGTATGTTCAACCACGCTACCAACACGTAAGTCGTTCGACCCTTAGAAGAGACTGTCTTAAATCATGGAAAAACGCTAAATCCGAACTAATTTCATACTTTTCAAACTTACAAACTGGTGTAAACTTAACAACGGATGTGTGGTCGGTACCTAATGGTTCGCCCGACTCATACATTTGTGTGACGGCTCATTGGGTTGACCCCGAGTCGTGGCAAATGATGAAACGAACCGTTGCGTTTCAATTGTTTGATTACCCGCACACGGGTAGAAATATTTTTAAACTCTTGGATAAAGTCATTCGACAATACAAGATTGAAGATAAAATCTTTTCAATTTCGTTTGATAACGCGTCCAACAATACGGCCGCGGTTGGCCATTTAAAATTAAAGTATAAACCTATTTGTGATGGAGCGTTTTTTCATAGCCGATGCATTGCACATATTATCAACTTGGCCGTGCAAGATGGGTTAAACGTGATCGAAACGCAAAGAAACAATTTTAAAAGAATGTTACGAGATGTTTTTAGCAACAATACAACATTTTCAAGATACAAAAAATTTTGTGTAGAAGCTAATTGTCAATGGTTGGGGCCAAATTGGGATTGTCCAACAAGATGGAACTCGACTTGTGAAATGTTTGAGAAAGCCATCCAACAAAAAGAATCATTAATTGCGTTTCATCAAATTTTGTCAAATAGGGGTAAATGTGCACCGTACGATCCTAGAAACTGGTTATTGATTGAGATCGTTACGGAGGTCATTCAAATTTTTAAATCTTGCACAACTAGTTTATCCGGGGTTTACTATCCAACAAGCCCCATTGCTTTACCAAAAATTGCTGTCATGTGCACAAAGTTGAGTGAAATTCATTGTAGGGGTGCACCTTATTTTGATATGGGTGTAAAAATGAAAGAAAAATTTAGAAAATATTTTCAAGAACTACCCGCTGTTTTGACCTGTGCTGCTGCGTTAAACCCTTGCATCAATGTTGGTGGTGTTGAAGCTTTAATAGAAAAAATTTGTGATGAGCTAGAGTTAAACGACGATCAAAACCCCTATTATAACCAAACTTTAAAGAATGCTTTCAACACCACCTTGGCAAACATGTATGATGTTTACCTTACAAAATACGGGTCGTCTTCCCAAATTCATGACTCGTTAAGAGCTGTTGCCCAATCCCAATCCCAAACCGACCTTGAAATGGGGATGTACTACATGATTTGGGAAGACGCCGGTAAACGTCAAAAGGTAAACACCCCAAGCAGTGAACTTGGAAGGTATGGTGGTACCAACTTTGTGAAACACATGACTCCGGATGAATTTAGAAGTCTTGATTTGCTGGCTTGGTGGAGAGGTAAGGAGGATGAGTTTCCGATCCTCGCCGCCATGGCCAAAGATTTACTAACGGTCCAAGCTTCCACGGTAGCTTCGGAGTCTGCTTTTTCTGTTTCTGGCAGGGTTATATCGATTAGGAGGACTCGACTCACTCCACCAGCTGTAGAGATGTCGATTTGCTACAAGGATTACTTGGACTCTTTAGATAGGGCACAACATCAACGCTCACTCGAGGGGGAAATGGACTATGAGGCGTCCTTGTATGAAGACGAGGTCAATCAAGGACACACTCAACCAATGACCGATGAAGAAGCCGCGTACGACGATTACCTAAGGAATAGCTCGGGATCGGGTAGCGAAGAAAATTAGTTAAAGAAACAGCAAACATGGAGGCAAATAATGAGTAAGAAACAGCAAGTTGTTAATGTAATCGTGTCTAAGCATTCTTTAATGTTTGTATTTTTGAGTTACGAATATGCGATAACGATTTAATGTTTGTATTTTTAATGTAAAAGCTATAAATGAAAGTTATGTGTTTTTAATCTTCCAAGCAAAGAATCCTAACAACGAAACCCTAAACCCTAAACCCTAAACCCTAAACTAAACCCTAAACCCTAAACCCCAAACCCTAAACCCAAAAAAAAAAAAAAAAAAAAAAAAAAAAAAAAAAAAACCGGTTAACCGGTTAGACCGGTTATTAAAAAACCGGTTAATAAAAAAACCGGTTTATTAACCGGTTCTAACCGGTTTCTAAACCGGTCCTAACCGGTTAGACCGGTTAGGGTTTTCAGAAACAAAAACCGGTTAATAACCGGTCCGGTTATTAACCGAACCGGTTTTTTTCCGGACAAAAAAAAACCAGTCCGGTTAATAACCGAACCGGTTTTTTTGGTTTTTTCAAAAAAACCGATTTGTGCACCTCTAACCTAAAGTGGGAAGCACGTATGCGAACCATTTTGCTCAAGTAATTAACGCTTGCACCAAACATGTTTCAATCAAGATACCTATAAATATCATCAAAGTCCTTGTCAAATACAATGCGATATGCAACTTCTAGATGACATAACTCGCCTAGCAATTGATTTCGAAAGTAGGGTCACCGTTCCTCATCACGTTCAAGGGCAACAACTATAGCTCTAAATCCACAATGTCTATCACCTTTTACATCTTGTATGTGTGTGATGTAAGGATGAAAGATATCTGGGATTTCTTCCATTAATGAGTTAGAATAGATCATGTACGAACTATGTCTCGGTGGTGATGGTTTTAAGCCCATAAATTTATATACAAAAACATTTGACGTGGTTGGTCGTTTATGAGGATATTGCGATATTAGATCAGCTTGACTTTTTTGGTTTTCATTTATTCAAGGTTGGTCGCCCCTGAGTATTTTGTTGTCGTTTTGGTCGCCCACAAGTACTTTTCTGAACAATGGATTCTTCAACTATAGGCTCTTGCTGAACAACGGGTTCTTCAACTAAAGGCTCGGCTTGACTTTTTTCTTGTTGCTGTTTATTAAAGGTTGGCCGCCAACGAGTATTTTTCTCAACAGCAGGTTTCTCAACCAAACGTATACTTGGATCAATTATGTATTTTAGCTTTCCTTTAAAAATTTTCTTTCCGGGCTGGGACTGATTGTAAAAGGCTTTTTCAAACTGTTTCATTTCAACGTCACAAGTGATGTCATTAGGTTTATCATGTGTTAACGATGACATGTCAAGTTTCCTCCAAAATATGTCGATTGAATTCAAAGGAATACATTGATCTGCAATCATATATAAATATTTATTTTATTAAACTACTATATAATGAATATGCATTAAAAACTAAATAACATAAACGAACCCTCCAATTGTAGTTGAAAATACTAACCTACATTCAAATGCAATGAAGCTATGCAAGCACATGATAGTCCATAACTCTTACGAACTCGACAACCATAATATGAAGGAATTAACTGAAGCACTTTTACAATTATATCCAGCGCGCCATGAGTAACAAAGCCACGTAATAGTTTCAAGATTGATAAGTTGTGTTCATGCTTTAGAGCTGTTTTACTTTTTTCAAATCTTGCTTTGATTGATATATTTTGTGATTACACAATTTCATTAATACAACCAACAAACTTATCTAGGCTAGAATTTTTTGACTTCAAGTAGCTTTTGAGCTTGGCATGTTGACTCTTTAACTCTATTGGTTGTCTGATTTCCAAAGTGTAGGCAGTTCAAACATATACAAACATATCTTTGTAATTGTTTACCCAAGTATTGTCACACCCCAACCCAAGGTGGAAATGATGGGGCGCGAACTGATTGTTCACAGCTCACAGGGTACTATCATGCAATTGTAAAGTGACAATATCTAATTTATTATTTAATATAAACAATTTACAAACAAGTACAACAATTCATAGAATATTACAAAACAAGATCAAACAAATCTTGATTAAGTTTTATATATTAAAAGTCATCTCTATGTGATCTTCATCTTGATAAACAATCAAACTTGATAACTTGCGAATGCGTACAAAATAGATATATTTTTCAACACGAGGTTGAGTGAGAAAATCACCAGTTTTGACACTAAAAATAATATATATAATAAAACCGCAAAACTGTTATTTGTGAGTATAAACAATCAAATCATAGCATATATATATTGCAAACAAATAATGATGTATGGGCTAAACCGTTGCGATGCTAATCGGGCGTTGGTACCATGATAGAATAACTGAGTTGTCGGTGAAACCATTGTCATGCGATCGGACGCCGGCCACTACGATATGATGTTATTATAATGATGGACCTCTCTGAATGCGATAAATAAACACATAAACAAATAACATATAGCAAGTAGTCATTCAATTGATACACAACACAAACATTAACAGGTTTCATTTGAGAATATAATAAAATGTAAATTGATAGTTGGTACGCATAAGTCCCCAAAAGGTTTAAAATCTGTAAAATAGGGGAGTGATTACTCACCTGATTAGACGAGAAAAAGTCAAAGGTTGACGATAGAATAGTGAACGGTAAAACCCTTCAGGATGCACCGACAATGATTGCTAGTTAAAT